>NW_022986894.1:135592-140692 GCF_010094085.1 Westerdykella ornata
TCGACAATATAGATATCAGATAGTAAGCCAGTTTATGGACATCTCATCTGGGACTGGAGAGGAGGACTGAGAGAAGGTGTCTGTACTGGTACTGTCTGAGGATATATGGCTAGTGATTCTGCAGTGGCTAGTGCTCTGTGCAGCCTTGGTGCCCAGAGAAAGAACATCAAAACCGGTGTCAGGCCCCAGCCTTACATACACACACACACACCAGAATACAATCAGTCAATCTATCCTTATTCAATCTTTCTGTCACTGTGACATCTTCAGATATCATCAAATCTGACAATTAAGAGTCTCACTACCTTTACCAACATGTCTACCAACACGATCAACAACCAAACTCAAGCCACTCTGGCTACCAGCAAGGACTGGACCTCCTGGTTCACCCAACTATAATCCAAGGCAGATGCATCGGACATCTGGGACATGATTGATCCTGATGGATTCAAGAAGTTTATGGAAAGACCTACTACTCCACTCAAGCCTCAAGTCTCAGACTATGAGCCTGCACTTCCAGCTATCCCCACTATTGAGACTACTTCTTCTAACACCATGAGCACCAGAAGCTGCACCCAACAATCCATCCAAGCTACCTCCATGAACAATGAAACAATCGACCACATTCTATCCAGACTCCTGTCAGACCTATCAACTTCAGGCCTCAAGGCATACAAGGATGACTTGGAAAACTGGAAGATGGAGATGGAGGCATACAAGGAAGAACGGAGGGAGTGGGAGAGAGAACAAGCAAGTCACAAAGATTTGGTCAAACACATCCAATCCACTGTCTCCAAGCATCTGCAGAAGACATGTTGCCGCTTTGGTACCCAACTAAGAGAGCAAATCAGACTCCTCAGAACCACTGTTGGAATTAAGGATGATGTAGAAAGAGACAAGGCCAGGGACCATTATCTGGTGGCTCTGAGACCTATGAGATATGCCACCTCATGAGAAGGTTGGCTTGTAGAGTATGATGAGGCTGCCACTGAAGCTGAAGCTGAAGGGGTCTCTGAAACTCTGAGAATTCATGATGTAGTCAAGGACTTCCTGGCTGCAGTGCAGAAAGTTGCACCAATCTGGACATCACAGTTTAGAAGAGAACTCCAGAATCCAAGGATGTCTAGGAGATAAATGATGAAAGAGTTCAAAATATACATAGAAGCTGAATACCCAGTGAAGAACAAAAGCCACAGTGGAGCGTTCTTCACTGATGACACCTCACCTGCCCCTTCTGAGCATGGCGTGCCCATCCAGGGCAGCAGACAGGATGCTGTTTATGCTGCTGATACTCCACATCAAGGTGAAGAAGGGGAAGACCCTGAAACTATGGTGATGAAAGGGAAGACCCTGAAGCCAAAGTCCTTTGGGAGACCGAAGAGGTACCAAGGGCACAGAGTTGGTGAAGAAAGACAAAGTCTTGAAGCCATACCTAAGCAGCTCAAACATGGAAGATATGGAGTACCAGTGGCAGCTGGGAGCAGATGCCCTGCTTGTGATCAACCCCATTCACTCAAGGATTGCTTCTATGCATTTCCAAAGAAGGCTCCCGTGGGCTTCAATCCCAGACCTTGGATAGCTAAGATGGTACAACTGGCACTTTCATCTGATGCTGATCTACAAGGGATGGTAAGAGGACTAAGGAATACCAGGTCTTTCAAGACACCCAGGTTCAGAGAGGAACAAACACCCAAACCTGAGGCATGGAAGGAATGACTTGAAGGCCGGAAGATATCAGCAATCAATGCTGCATTTGTGATGGCATCATTCAGAGCAGAGTTCTCTGACTACCCATTGAGATACTGTTTCATCTTGGACTCAGGTTCTACTTGTCATATCACAAATGATAGAGGACAACTCCAGTGTATCCGTGATCCAATGCCAGGTGACTGCATCTGGGCTGGCAACTCAAAGGTATGGATCCAAGGCTATGGTTCACTGATCCTTCACCTCACAGGACCCAATGGGCCTACCAAACTTCACCTCACCAATGTGGCCCTGTGCCCAGATATTATGTACAATCTGGTCTCATTTAGACAACTCAGGCTGTAAGGAATATGATGGGATAACAAGAGTGATCCTACTCTCCTCAGGCTCATGGACAACACCCCAATCACCTACCTCAAGGACAGACACAATCAATGGATCATCCAGCACCATGATCCATCCCAATCTACCTTCCACAATCAAAGGATCAAGTCCAGGATCAAGAGATCACCACAGAAAGCAGATGCTATATTATAGCACAAGAGATTAGGACACCCAGGACCAGCAGCAGTAGAACACCTTGTCCAGCAAGCTGAGGGGGTGAAGATCAAAGGAATCACCACTGTTCAGTGCAATGTATATGGAAGGGCCAAAGGCAAGAGAAGAATCAGGAAGATCCCAAGAGTCAATGATGAAGGACCAGGAGAGAGACTTGCTGTGGACTTTCATGAATATGAGGAAAGAAGCATCACCAAGAAGAAGAGTCAAATGCTGATCACCTGCAGGAACTCAAGATACTCATGGGACTTCTACTTCAAGGACAACAGGCCAGCCAAGTCAATCATCAAGCAACTGGGAATCCTCATCTCATTCCTTAAGAAGCAATTCAACATCATAGTCAAGGTCATTGAGATAGACAATGAGATTGTCACAGTCAAGCAAGAAGTGTACCGGTGGCTGTTGGGACTAGGAATCAAGGTTGAACCATCTGTCCCAGACACACAGGCCCAGAATGGAGGAGCAGAGAGACCAGGGGGATCAGTGAAGGAAAAGTCAAGAGCAATCAGATTGGATGCCAATCTACCTTTCAACCTTTGGCCAGAGATAGTCAGGGCAGCTGTCTATCTCCTCAATAGGACCTCACTCTACTCCAATGGATGGAAAACCCCATATGAGAAGTTCTTCACACCAGTGGCTCTCCAAAATAGAATCCCAACTCTGTCCAGGAAGCCAGACCTCTCTCACCTCAAGGCCTATGGATGCAAGGCATTTGCCCTCTCTGATGATACCCACAGAGAAAAGTCAAGACTACAGAGGCTAGATCCCAAGTCATGGATTGGATACTTGGTTGGGTACCAGTCCTCCAACATCTTCAGGATCTGGATACCAACTCTGGGAAAGATCATCAGCACCAGAGATATTGTGTTTGATGAGCACACTGTATTCAATGGCAAGGAAGAAGAAATCATGGACAACCTTATGCACAGCACCACTGAGGAGATTGCCAGATAGGTGAAGAGTATAGAACTTCCATCTCCCCCATCAGATGAACAAGAGACTCAGTCATTCTATGAGGATGAAACCATTGAAGATACTCCTCAGGACAATCAAGAAGAACCAGACCAACTAGGATACCACCAAGGAAGAAAGATCATGGGTCCTTATCCTACTCCATCTGATACACCACCACCTATGACACTCTTGGCCCAACTTCTCTCAGGATCTGATGAACAGAATCCATCACTCCAAGATACTGGTACTGCTAAAACAATACCGTGGTGTGCTGCATTCATGGCTGGAACTCAAGCAGGAAATTTTGGATCCCATGAAGGAAAGCCTATTGACAAGGCACACTTGAAGAGGTTGCTGGCTCAGGGGGTGAAACCACACAGGAACCAACTACTACCTCCACCCAAACACCATTGGCAACTCAAGGACCATGAGCTCAGGGAACAGTTTGAGGAAGCAGAAAGAGCACATCTCAGATCCCATATCCCTACACAATCCTGGACTGAAGTCTCAAGCAAGGAGGTGAAGGATACTAGTCATCAAATCCTGGACTGTATATGGATATATATCTACAAATTTGACAAACACCACAGACTGGACAAATGCAAGGCCTGCCTGGTTGTAGGAGGAGATCAACAGAGAAACATTACATCTCAGGATACATATGCTGCAATACTGGTAGGGAGATCCTTCAGGATGATGATGGCCATTGCAGCATACTTTGACCTGGAACTCAAGCAATATGATGTTACCAATGCCTTTATGCATGCATCCATGGACAGAGAAGTCTATATGCAGATGTCTCCAGGATACAGGAAGCCAGGAATACTCCTCAGACTCAACAAGGCCTTGTATAGACTCAGGATTTCTTTCTTGCTGTGGCAGAGGGAATTGACAAAGATACTGGTGGAAATAGGATTCCACATAGTGAAACATGAACCATGTTGTCTCATCAAGGATGGAATCATTCTATTCTTCTATGTGGATGATATCATTATTGCATTCCACAAGTCCAGGAAGAAAGAAGCTCAGGAAACCATCAGAAAACTCACAGAGAAGTACACCATCACAGGAGGTGGTGATCTTCAGTGGTTCCTTGGTGTGGAAGTCCTGAGAGACCATGAAGAGCATACTCTCCTTCTCTCCCAAGCCCAGTATGCTGAGAAGATCAGCTATCTGGTAGACAGAACAGATCTCAGGCATGATACCCCAATGGCAAATGTTGAACTCAAGCCAAGGGAAGGCCTAGCAACACTATCTGAGATCAATAAGTATCACAGAAAGATTGGATCCTTGCTATTTGCTGCAGTCACCACCAGACCAGACATTGCCTTTGCAACTTCCAGACTGGCCTGCTTCCTGATGAACCCAGGACAGGAACACCAAAATGGAGCAGACCGCATCCTCTTGTGCCTCCTTGACATAAAGAACCTTGGTCTCAAAATGGAAGGAGATGATTCCTTGGAAGTTGCAAGTGATGCATAATTTGCAGATAATACACTGGACAGAAAAGAGTTCCCAAGGATACACAATCAAACTATTCAATGGCCTTATTGCATGGAAGACAAACAAGCAAGACACAGTCACCACATCCACCACTGAAGCTGAACTGCTTACACTCTCACAAGTGGCAAAAGAAGCCATGTTCATTTCAAGACTCCTCAAGGAACTGGAGGTTCCACTCCCAGAGCAGACAATAACCATCCACTGTGACAATCAACAGACTATCAGGCTCCTCAATGCAGAAATCTCAAGGTTGCAGACCAAGCTCAAGCATGTAGACATTCACAATCACTGGCTGAGGCAAGAGATATCATCTGGGATCATCAGGATTGAGTATCTGCAATCAGAAAGGATGCTGGCTGATGGGTTTACAAAGGTATT
>NW_022986895.1:0-137947 GCF_010094085.1 Westerdykella ornata
GATCGCACTGTCGAGTCAATTGGGATTTAAGCTCGGGCATACGATGGATGAAGTTGGTAGGCCAGTTTATGCCAACCTGGCCTCCACCACGTACAGCAAGGAGTTGGTCGGCCATTTCCCATAGATACCCTAGAGTAGAGGCAAAGCCTCGTGCATCGAGCTTCCTTGTGTATTTTATAATAGTCTCCTCTTCGCTCCTAGTAAGCCTTGATGTGTTAGGCTGAGAAGCGCGTCTTGAAGGTCATCCGGCGCGTCGCGCTCGAAGAGTGCATTCAGAAACATTGTAGATTGAAGCAGCGCATCGCTGGCTTAGATTCGGGTCTCTTTTTATTGCTTGAATCGCCATAATAATTCTCTCTTCACAAGAAAGTAATTCAACATTGCGTGGTTGAGACATTGCTGTTTGAAAATGAGAGATGTTGATGCTTAGTGGGGTGCGTCGTTCGGTTGTGTGCGTCGTTCGGTTGTGTGCGTCGTTCGGTTGTGTGCGTCGTTCGGTTGTGTGCGTCATTCGGTTGTGTGCGTCGTTCGGTTGTGTGCGTCGTTCGGTTGTGTGCGTCGTTCGCTTGTAGATCACGTTAGTGTTAAGCGCCAATTTTCTACACCCCTCAATATCGACCCTGAAGCCTTAGAACTCCTCACCTTACACGCGCGACAAAACCCGTCATCATTTTTGTTTTTCGCCGTAATGTAGGTGTAATATGTCTCGTTGATTTTCCCCTGCTTTTCTGCCTTTACACCTACGACCAGAATGTTGAAATGGCGATGGTCTAGTGCACCCAAGCTATAGAAATGCTAAGCATTCGCAAGCGCCCGCCTCGGCTTTGCTTACATCTAAACCACCAATACGGCAATTTCGACGTCACGGAGTTCGAATTCAATCTTAAGTGATTCCAGTTGTGGTTTTACTGCTATGCGCGCTGTTCGAGACGCTTTGCGGGGCAATAACTGTGGTAAAGAAGAACCTTCCAAGATTCGTGGGCCAATTCACTGCTCATACAAAAATACCTTTACTATTGGATGCCCGTTTGTTCTTACCGCTAATTGTACCCAACCGAAGACAAAAACATTGGTTAGCTGTGCTTTGAAGGCAATTATTATCCTTTAAAAATATTTACATCATTACTCCCTTACACACACAGTTCATCGGATGCCACTGCTAGGTCTCCCCTTCACTGTCACGTCTCAGTAGACTACATATGCACCTAACCAAGAACCGTCGGCAGCGGTAAGGCCCACAAGGAAGAGATTGATTGCGTAACTTATTAGCAGCGGGGATGTCGGGGGATAGGCGGCGAATGACTGCAACAAGCAGGTCGTAGAGATAAGCTGAGGCCGGCTAAACTGGATTAGGCATGTCCATATTGACGGTGAGTTTTCCCGTCTCTGCGATCGTATATGATGTATCGACCGGGTTCAGGCCTATTAGACAACTGTTCCCTTATGCTTATCACAAACCAAGTCCAAATCCCCGTCGGGGTGAGGTCACATTTCATGGGATGGAGAAACTGCGTGCTGGCTCTGTAAATCCTGAGAATGTACCTATGTAGCCATAGAAATTAATTGCAGTCCTTATACTCTCCTCACTTTCCACTACCACGAGGTGCCTACTGATCGCGCACGGGGTCATAGGGGCGGGTCTGAGAAGGCCGCGGCGCGTCAGCGCTCGTTGCACGACTGGCCTGTGACTGCGATTGCGGATATCTATTAGCTTTAGAGATCAGCTTCTTGCTGCTTTACCTTGTCCATTTACCTAGCTTACCAACAGTCCGAGCATCGCGTATCGCAAGTGCCATCCGCCACCCTAGGACATCGTCCTCTACAGCAGGGATGCTTTCACTCGCAAGAGAAGCATTAACACAGCTCCGAACTTCTGATCTGATGGGGCTGGGAACGTTTGGCCACGTTATACCCGGAAATTTCTGCACGATCTTCTTTGCCTCTTCTCTCGTAACAGCCTACAGTATAGGATCAAGAAATTAGATTACGCAGTGTGTGCAGTTGACCTTAGGGCTGCTCACATAAAAGCGCTCCCATTGCAAAGGATCATGCCCAGCTGCAGCTCTTGCCTCTTGACTAGGTGCGCCTTTGCGAACAGGCATTGTAGAACGTGCCCCAGGGTGCGGTGCCAGGCGGTAAAAACGATGATGTTGAGGACTATAGCGAAGCTGGAGGCTGTCGACGTGTTCAGCGCGTCTCGGATGCCATCCACATGCGAGTTGGGCGGTGTGGCTTAAGTGGAATCCAAGGAGCGAATAAGCGCCCGGTTGCCGTTACCCCTGTCTAAGTGGAGAAGTGGCCCATCGACAAAGGTACAATGCCCGATATTGTCGATGTATAAATACCCTATCGAGGGTTGCCGCGGGGTAAGGTGTTCCAGGGCTTTCACTCCCTGAGGCGGTGCATTGACCCTCACCGCTCGAGATTTACGCTCGTCCTACTTTGGGCGACGAACGAAGTATAAAACACCTTCACTTGCCAATCAGCCAAGGTGTTAACCAACAAGCATGGCGCGTACAGCAGTTCAGGCGGCTCTTTTGGCCAGCTGCGCGCTCTCTGCCTATGCGGCGCCCTCAGGACATGGCTATGGGAAAGATGTGTTTGCAGTGTTGGATCCTCAGAAATGGGTTAGTTAACCTCTATTTTGTTGAGACGGCTGCGCAACCCCATGCAGGCTGGTAACTTCGTAAGCTATACAAGCTGACTATGTTTAAGGTGAACCCGGACAACATGACGTGGAAAGACTACCGTAACCCCCCGGGCACACACTGGAGTGATCCTTCACGGAAAGGGTCCAGCAGGAACTTCAACATTGCTATGGTCGCTGTCGACTACCCCGATCTCGACTTTGCGGTGACCAGACCTCCCAACTCTGATGTGTACGGGAACCCGCAACCATCTGCAGCAAACTTAAAACGATCAGATGTCCCGGCTTTCTATCGCGACCTGCTGAACAAGCCCAACGACTTGAACCAAGGCCATACTCTGCACGAGTACTGGATGGGCGACTCTCTCGGAAAGTATGGGGTAGATCTCACTGCGTTTGGTCCATATCGTCTACCTCGCAAGTCATTCCAGTACGGGATTGACGACGAGGAGGACGGGTTCAACGAGGGTGCATGTCCCGAGCCTCCCTGTTCCGTCGACCTGCGAACAGACGCACTCGGAGCATGGCGCGCCGATGTTGGCAACGCAACCGCGAACTCTTTCGAGCTTGTCTTCATCCTGTCGGCAGGACAGGACGAGTCTTCAACTTGGCAGGAGTTTGGCGAGATGAAGTTTATGCGCAAAGAAGACATTCCTGACGAGTTTGGACCTCCGGGAAATCGCAGCTTGCCCAATTATGCAAACACTCGCTACGTTGAATGGACATCTTGGGCCGCTGCATCCAACATTTGGCCTAATGCAGGCGGAGGTTCTTCCACCCAGGGCGAGAGTTCTGGCATGGCTACTTTCGCACACGAGCTGTCGCATCTACTGGGTATTGGCGATAACTACAACAACCCATACGGGACACCACAGCGCCGAGCTTACTCTGGGCCCTTCTCTATGCTGGACCGTGGAAGCTTCAATGGTCCAGGTGGACCACATACGCGATGGCAAATACCACCAGTTCAAGGAGCTTCCATGGGCTCACTCCACACTATGCGAGACAAGCATCACATTGGATTAATTACCAACGCGGTCGTTTTGCAAGTTTCTCGTGACGCACTCGCCGAATCAGGCCTCATCGTCGCTGAGATCACCGCACGAGCAGTGGATCCTGGAACGGGTCTCATGGGCATCAACATCACCCTTCCAAACGATCTTTCTCCACCTTGCAACACCTCTACGGATCCACTATGCGATGGAGGGCGCTACAACGCCTACAACGTCGAAGTGATCGACCGCATGGGCGCCGATTCCTTTGTCCCGGACTCCGGCGTTATGATCAGCAAGAGCAAGTTCGGCGACGCTCCGCAACCCTTCCAATGGGTGATCGACGCCAATCCGCAAGATATCAAGGTGGTTGATTTTATTCGCCCCGACGGCACGCCAAAGTACTACACTATTGGCGACTATCGCCAACTGTCTGATGCGCTTTTCCACGCTGGAACGCGCTCGGGAAGCCAGTTTGAATATGTTGACAAAGCGAACAAGCTACACTTTTATGTGATTAACATTAACCGGGACGAATCGGGTGTCCTGCGGTATATCGTTGGCGTCCGGTCTCTCGCGGGAAGCGGGCCCAGCCAACACGGTGTTCAACTCAAGAAGCCAAACAAGGAGGAACACCCGACAGGAACCCTATACACATTCGAGTTGAAGAACAAAGGCAAGTTTGCAAAGAGCAACGCCTCCCATCCTCAGGACTTGTCCAAGTACCTCGACTACGATATTTACCGGGTAGAAGCCAAGATTGAGGGCGAGGGATGGAAGGTGGTGGTTCCGAATGCACTCGCTACTGCGGAGTTCGGAAAGTCTACAGAGGTGAGTGTGGCGGTCGGAGGGGAGAGGAATCGCTCAAAAGAGGCGACTGTGACGGTCACGGTGACTTCAGAGTCGGATCCTACGAAGAAAGAGGAGCAGAAATTCAAAGTGAGGGTTTAGATGGATTTAAAGAGGGATATACCAGGAAGGGGGATATACTCTGGTAATACATAACGAATGCGACATGATGCCAGGTAAACATGCAACCGCGTTGAATCCATATATGTCCAAAGGATAGAATCGAGTGGCTATCACGTGATATGGTAATTCACCTCTTAAGCTATCCATCTTTTATTTCAAGGGCAGGATGTGGTCCTCTAGATAAAATGACTGTCAATGATGCATTTGCACAAAGTGATTAAAAAGGATTTCATTATCCCTCTGTTCGACGTGAGAACAACGGGCCAAAACTTGTCCGATGTTCCCGCAAAGTCCTCCCTCTGCCTGCGCCACAAGGCCGCCACCCGACGTTAAGTCCGCCACAACCCCAAACTGCGTTCCTCAACCTCCAACCAACCTTGGAAGAATCCCACCTAGTATTACCCCTTCTTGCCCGACCATTTCCGTCCGCCTCAGGTCCGTTCCCTCGTTCCGCGGTCCGCATATAAAACGTCATCAGCAGCAGCAGCTCCCCAGGCTCCAACCTGTGGGAGACTCGCTGTACCCACGCTCCTCCAAACTGACGCCGTTTCCATCCTCGCCGCTGCATCGGCTGCGGTACCTGATTTATACGCGGCGAGCGGCTGTCTTCAAGACTGCCGGGGTGACGGGCGCGGGGTACACGTTTCTTGCATTGAGTTCCCCCGTGCGTTTGGATTCGCGGGACTCGTCTACGATGGCTGGCTCAGATACTGCGAGTATGGAGGTGCGGAGTAGGACGCAGCAGAGCGCATTGGCGTCGCAGAGGGAGGTGGAAGGGGGTGCGGCGCCCGCGCCGGCACCGGGAAGGGTTGCGAAGTGGTTTCCGCTGGGGGCGAAGGAGGGATTTGAGCAGTGGGTATGTGTGGATTGAACCCATTGGAGTGGACTAGACTTACAATGATGTAGTGGGCAGGCCTCTCCCCTGTGGCTACCGAGCACCGCGTCCTCTCCTTCATACCATATCTCCAGAAACCGCCTACACATCTCCAGACAGGCTCCGCGCCTGTATCTACTGCCCCGTCAGAAGCCAACCTGTCAGCACCTCCGGCGCATTCAGAAGAACATGTCACGACGAACAGTGTCAACGACCCCTTTGGTCCTCGCAGATGGAACTCCGAAATGGTGGAACTCTCAGGGCGCGGACGCGCACTGAACGAATTCTCGGTTGAAAGGGTAGGTGAAGAGGTGGAGGATAACCTGGTCATGCTCCATGGTTATGGCGCAGGACTCGGCTTCTTCTACCGCAACTTCGAAGCATTATCTCGTGCACCGGGCTGGAAAATCTATGCACTGGATCTTCTCGGGATGGGTAGAAGTACGCGGCCAACGTTCAGGATACACGCAAAAGATAAACAGGGCCGCATCGAAGAGGCGGAAAACTGGTTCATTGATGCGCTCGAGGAGTGGCGCATCAAGCGCGGCCTGGAGCGGTTCACACTACTAGGACACAGTCTTGGAGGCTATCTCGCCTGCGCATATGCCCTCAAGTATCCCGGACGCCTCAACAAATTGATTCTAGCCTCACCCGTCGGCATCCCCGAGGATCCCTATGCCGTAAACGAAGACCTGCCCAATCCAGAGGACCTCTCACGCGGCAACGAAATCACCCAAGACATGGCCGCAGACGAAGCCGACAACAACCACCTCCCTCGCCAACGCCAAAAAGTCTCACCCCCAGACCCCAATCAAACCCCAAGGCGCAAGTTACCCGCCTGGCTCACCTACCTCTGGGAAGCAAACATGATCTCCCCCTTTTCCTTCGTCCGCTGGAGCGGTCCATTAGGCCCCCGACTCGTCTCAGGCTGGACCTCGCGCCGCTTTGCGCATCTCCCCGAAGACGAGGCAAAGGCGCTGCATGATTACAGCTACTCGCTTTTCAGACAAAGAGGTAGCTCAGAGTACGCTCTTGCGTACATTCTCGCTCCAGGCGCATACGCACGAAATCCGTTGATACGGCGTATCCAAGGCGTAGGGCGGCAGTGGATACAAGCGCACGATGCGCCGACCGTCGACGGCGACGTCCCTCCTCCTCGAGCCGCTTCCACCAATAGTAACCTCTCACCTTCATCATCGTCGCAATCACAACCACAAGCACCGACTCCCAGCCAACGGAAGCGCGAAACCGGAATCCCCATCGTCTTAATGTACGGCTCGCACGACTGGATGGACGTCGCGGGCGGGTATGCGGCGCAGGAGAAGATTAGGAAGGAGCGCGAGAGGGTACTGGCGAATGCGACGGAGGAGGAGCGCAAGCGGGATCATGGCGAGGCGAAGGTTGTTATTATCGATAGGGCGGGCCATCATGTTTATCTGGATGGGTGGGAGCAGTTTAATCGCGTGGTGTTGGAGGAGATGGAGGATGTGAGGAGGAGGTATCGGGGGAGGAGGAGGGGTTGAGGGAGGTTGGGTTGGGGTTTCGTGAGGGTTGACTTTGGGATTTACTGGTAGGGGGTATTTGCATGATGTTTGAGGAGTGATTAGCGTGGCGTATTTGGGTGTGGGGATATCTAGAGGAGCGTGAGGTTGTTGGATACCATTGCATATTCTTTTGTCCTGCTCCTTCGTGCGCTGGTTCAGGTGGACGTTTCTACATTCACATCAATTCACAGATAGAGAAAGCCGTTTGAAAGAAAAGGGTTATTATTCATCATCGAAAGAGATTCTACAGAACGCTAACCCGTAGTCATTCCGTACATGTATTCAGCATCCGGGTATCACAATCCGTCGCCTCATCCTTCATCACTCGACCCTCCACACCCCACCCCAGAACCCCTTTCTCCATGCGCCCGCTCACTCCCATCCAAAGACCGTCTCCCCGTCCACGGATTCGCCGTCAAAGGGCCCCAGATCACCCCCGCACCAGCATACTCCCCACCGACAGAAGCCCCAGCGCTCGCATACGGCGAACCCCTCCGCATCTCAGCGTCAGGCTGTACGCGTCGCACGCTGTCACTCCCACCTCTACCACCGGCGCCGCGTCCATTGCGCGGATGCTCTACAAGCACGATATGCGCTTGTCCGTCTGGAGATACGATGTGGCGGACCGAGAGATATGTCTGGTTCGGCAGGTCCACATTCGGATTGGCATTGGCACTGAGCGGTTCGAAGGTGTGTTGGGGTTGGCCGTGATGCGCAGAGCCAGCGGAGATCCAATTCGACGACGGTTGAGCGGACGGGACGCGCCGTCCAGCGCCGAGCTCGACGTCGTGCGAGTGCCATACATCGTCGTCATTGGGCATCGGCGAGGGGTTCCTTCCCTTGTACGCAGTGCTGCGGCGATTGCGAAGCCAGTCCGCCAGACGCTTCAGGTGCCAGGGGAAAGTGAAGAGGAGGACGAGCGGGTTGTATGTCGTGCAGAGGTATGTGGCTGGTGGTGTGCGCTTGCGGGCGAGGTCGTTGAGGAGGGAGATGAGGCAGGCCAGGACGAAGAAGGTGGTGAGCATGATGGCGATGGTGGTGCCGGGTGGGACGGCTTGGTTGTTGGGGTTTGAGGGTTTGGGTGAGATGGTCCTGGTGAGGATGGGCATGGTGGTTTCTTCTTTTGTTTCTGGATATCGAAAGTTGGTGTGTTCGAGAGGTGGGATGGAGGGTGGTGGAGATGACTGAGGCGGTGGAGAGTCGGTTGAGGAGGTTGATATATCGCAGTGTTAGCATTGTGCAGTGGTGTTGGTGCTGCTTTGTTGCTTGGGACATACACAATGTCGTGGCGGTGAATGGTGTAGCATTCCTAGAGAATCACGGTTCTCGAACAATTTCGCCTGAATTGCCCGTTTGTATCCGCCGCTTGACCTACTAAGGATGCTGTGCGACAAGCTGTATAGTCGCGGTATGTGTGAGTGGCGAAGTCAGGGTCTCCGCTTTTGAGGTGCCCGACGATCGAATGGTTTCCGTAGATCTTAGCGGACGTCTCCCTTTTATCTTAAAGGGGATTCTTCATATCATCAGCACATTAATGGGTATCATAGTCAGAGTCTGCCAACAAAGCATATCTTTACGTCCAACGTAAATTCTTCGGAACAGTCCTTCGAGCTCTACACCAGATTGCCGGCGTCCCTCGTCTCTCCCAGATTCGGTCCCCTCGGATTGGGCGGATACGCCCACTGCCTTAGCGTGATGATCCTGTGAAGCACTTCGTCGTTGGGTTGGGACATGGGTGTCTCCTCAGGCGGCGGTGCAGTAGACGTGGACTTCCTGCGCCGCAAGGAGCGGCAGGAGTAACGGCAGTAGCAGCAGAGGAAGAAGAAGGCGAAGACGCTGACGATGATGACGGAAATGGTAACGCAGAAGACTATGGCGATGATGCGTGAAGGCATGATGGGCGCAAGGTTGAATTCCATCGTTCGGAGGAAGTCGTGGGATGGTGCCATGGTTGGAAATCCGGGGTAGCTGAGACGGAGAATGCGGGACTGGGGCGCTTAAAGCGTGAAAGGCGCGTGGAAACAGAGTGGAGGGGAAACCCAACGCACGTCTTGAACTTGATATCTTGTGTCGTGACGGCTCGACTGGTGAGCTGGGCTTTGCAGAGCGGTGGGGGTGATGAGATAGAAACTAGGAGTAATAGTGAATACCTAGGTATATATCAGTGCCTCGTGACCGTGGTGCTTTTTGTTCATAGGAATAGATGCGCGGGAACGGACGATCAGGACCGATTAGAGGGGACTGTTCTAGCGAAAGCGTCGAGACTAGTCAAGCCGAAGCACTCTAGCACGGCTAAAGCGATAGGAGACCACTTCATCATCGTGTTATGGTCTGTAGTTGTTAGCACATGCGTATGGTTCGCTCCCACATGGGTTGGAGAGCGCGTGCTGTGTATGCGACGCTTCGACAAACTCACCTCCATGCTTCGCTATGAGCTTGCTGATTGTGATTTTTCCGGAGCTCCACACCTCTTGCCGTCCGGCTTCGCCCAGGTCTATGCACTTCAAATGCTTGGAAGCGAGCGAGCTAGGCGCCGGTTCTGATGGAGATGATGTACGCTGGTGTGAGGTCGATGACGCGGGAGCATCCGCAGCGGCCCGGATGGCGGTGCTGAACAGCTCCTCGGACTGGTCCCAGGGCATCGTCGTGTCGTCCATCGAGTGTACGATGACCAGACGTAGTTGAGAGCTGTTACGTATGAGGGAAGCCAGACGCCTGTCCGTAAACCATGTATCCCGCATGCGGGCACTAAACCACGACTGGAGCCTGGGGATCAGCTTGACGGGAGCTAGCACCGGGAAGACGCCGCCGATCGAGTAGGCGGAGAAGGCATTCCCGCTATTGGTAAACGCGGCGCACAAAATGACGCCTGCAAAGGTGACTGGCTCCTCTCTGGTGACATAGAGGTCTGCGATTGCACATGCTACAGCCGTGCCAAGCGAATGACCTAGAAGGACGATCTGCGAAGGAGGGATCTTAGCAGTAGTCATGGCCCACTTGACGACGGCGTGAGCATCTTCCAAAATCCCAGCCTCGGAAGGGGTACCCGTTGACTTGCCGAATCCACGGTAGTCGAAGGCCAATACGAAGATGTGGTCGGAGGCTCCCGATGAGTACATTCGGTATTCCTCTGTCCGACGACTCTGGGCTACCGTCGCAGTATTCTAGCTTGTTGGCTGTTGCGACACAGATAGTTTGTGACTTTGCTTACACCATGAACTGCAGTCTAATGTCAGTATAGGTGAACGCGAGGTTGAGGTGAAACGAGGTACACACAGTAGATGAGCAACCGCGCTTCGGGGTCATCGCGAAGCAGCTTGAAAGCCATCCTCGATTCGACATCACCGGCAGGTTCCGACTTCTCCGCAATGAAGTCTGCTGCGTGCCTGGAGTACTTCCCCAAAGGCGTTATAAGCCAGGCGAACAGTGTCTCGCCGTCGCTGGTGGGTATGCGGAACGGCGCAACTTGGTTTTCTGTCCGGTCAGAGTGCATCTTCGCAACGCAGATTCACAGCCATACTTAGGAAGCCAGCTCTTTCAGGCTCGCCGAGCCATTTCCCCGGCCATAATGTCACCCAATGCAGGTATAACATTCTATAGCCCGTCAGTCGTGCGTTGATAAGTTTCATGGTGTAGGCCAACCCACTGCTTCTGCAGCCATGGTACACAGCACAGGAGTGTGGCCGGTATCCATACTCCACTGAGGCATGCTAAAGGTAGCGCAATCGCACTGTAAAGACTCATCAGGCTGTCGGCAACTGCAAATGCAAAATGTTCTCTGGATATTAAGGCTCGTTGGGACTTGGACGTTGAAGGGGCTGGAATGGCCCTTACCGAACACGGTTAGCCTCCGCAATTCACCCCACGGTCCCCTCCGACGTCATAGCTGGGTGTTCCATCTCAGCTCCATATTCGTGCCCTCCCGGATGCCTAGGACGAGATTAAGGGGAAGTTTGCAGGTATATTCATCCAACGCAGTTGTTTCAGTACCTACAACTGGTCCTACCTAGTCGACACTTAATTCGTTTAGTACATAGGGCGTGCGGGGTCAGGAACGCTCCCCTCAGTCCCACGAATAAAAGATCGCACACCGCCTACAACGTACTATCGCCCTAGTACATGGCTGCCTGTGGTACGAGATCTGCTTGATTTATAAGCCTGGGGAACTCTCGCTCTAGTACAAAACCTCAAACAGCCCACCTGGAAACCGAGAGCCGCCATCTCCCCCAATCTCTCTCAAATCCCACCTTAAGCATCCTGAAACTCACCACTGGGTCAACTGTAACCATAATCCACAATGCCCGAGTCCAAAGACCTCAAAACCTACCACGGCTCCTGCCACTGCGGCACCATCACCTACCTCTTCAAACTCCGTCTCCCACCCACCACCGACCCCAACATCCGCGAAGGCCTCAACCGCATCTACAAATGCAACTGCACCGTCTGCCACAAAATGGGCTTCTTCCACTGCCGCCCCATCGACCCGGCTGCCGACTTCATTCTCACTTCGCCCTCGACGATTGAGGAGATGGGACGTTATAGCCTTAAGGGCATAGTGGAGTGGTACTTTTGCAGGAAGTGTGGCGTGCATGTGCTTGGGTTAGGAGGGAGCTGGAAGCAGGAGGATGTGGATGTGGATGAGTGGGCGGGAAAAGAGGGGGGATCTGGGAAGAAGCAGAAGGTGTGGGTTACGCGACCGAAGGGAGAGCGCCAGGAGAAGGATAAGGAGGGGAAAGAGTTCGTGAAGCCGTTTCACTATGTGAGTGTGAATGCGACGACGTTGGATCACGGGCAGGAAGGCTTGGATTTGAGGGAGTGGCATGAGAAGGGCTGGATCTTTTATGTGGAGTGCTGGAAGAGGAAGGAGGGCGAGGGGTCAAAGGAGCGATTTGGGACGCCCCATGAGTGCGGCATGTATTAATGGGGCCTGTTGGATGGATTGCAAGAGGAGTGCCTCTGAGGAGGCGCCGCTGACTGACCGGATAACTGTCAATCACGATATGTAGCTAACCTTGGGATTGGGATGCTGACATTTAAACGGTTATTGCCAAGGCAGTTACTTGACACTTGCTTATACGCTGATGCAGTGATTAGTGGTCTAGTCACTACTGAGGCTGTCACATACAAGTGAACACTCTCCTTTGTCTCCTCTGTAGGTGGGAGTACTTAGCTCGTGCGACTTAATTGGCTATAAACTAATGAGCTTTGCTTAGACCTTATGCTGCGGCTGCAGTCTCTACCAAACTAACTGCGAGGGCGGGTTTATTGATTTACTTCCTAAATGATTCATGGACTTGGAAAACAGCGGGAGTTGCTGAGTTGGATGTGAAAAAGGGGGAAGCTTGACATTGTGTATAAACAGCTCCACCCAATGACATAAACTCTCTGTCGACATTATACACAGGACCAACACGCCAACCTGAATAAAAAAACAATGGTCAATGATATTTCTTTGTTTCGCCAACCAATTTATTATATTCCCGCGACCCATTCCTGCACCCAATCTTCCCCTGTTCCAACCCAACCGCATCTCAGACACTGCCCACTCACCACTTCACCTCACTGCGCAGGCGCAAAGCCCCACCATCACCCCCTTCTCCCATCCTCAACTTCTACCACGCAACCACAATGGCCACCCCCCGACCTCCCATCAACCTCCTAGACCCCATCACGCACCTCCCCCCCCCCCGCCGCAACGCCTCCCCATCCCCATCCCCATCCCCCACCAAACAAACCATCATCATCATCAGCATCGTCACCGCCTTCACCGTCTCCCTCTTCTGCCTCCTCCTCTTCCTCGCGATAAAGAAATACCTCGCCCTACGCCGCGCCCGCACACGCACACTCTGGACCCAACCCGAGCGCGGCGTCTTCCCCATCGGGCCAGTCCATCCAGCGCATCCCGTGCATCCCATGCTCTCTCCCATCCCCGAGGTACGTACGCGGGCGAATTCGGATGTAGAAATGGGTCTACCGGCGGTAATACGTCCCGCGGAGCAGCAGTCTCCGGGTCGAGATCAAGCAAAGAAGAAGCGTCGGGATTTGCAGATTGAGGTTCCCTCGCCGAGGGTGTTTCTTACTGTAGATGAGTACGTCCCCATCCATCGGCGAGGTGAGTTCGACGGCGGAGTTGAGAATGCGAAGTTGACGGGTACTCTTACTCCTGGCTCTGATACGGCGTCCGTCGCTGAGGTCATGGTACGGGATAGTCTCCAGACTATCAGCACGCGGGCGTCGGTGGGACAGGCTAGGGCTGTGGATGTGGCGGCTGCTGGTGCTGTTGTTGAGGTCGTTGAAGTGAAGGGTTCGATCGAGCGTTCTATATGTCCTCGAAAGGACTATGGGGTAGCTCAGCAGTAGATTGTGCTGTACACCTGCATTGCCGCAACGGCCGGGATCTGTGAGTACATACATCCAGACCTTGCTGGTTCTATCAGCTACCTATGATCACGAAAAGGGGGAAGATACATGATAGCTTTCCCTTCTAGAATACTTCCAATAACGAGCTCCATGCTTTGGGGCTCACGAATACTTATATCTTTCCTTATATAGTCAATGTGCCAGCTTTCGTTAAACCGTGATGTGTTTCTTGCACGCCAACCTCCCCTCCTTAAAAAAGCCACAGAGACCAGTGAAGGAAATTGCTACTTTTTCCTTAGACCTTAACAACCACCTTCCCCTTATGCTTCCCCGAAGCCAAATACTCAAACGCCTCGGGCGCATCCTCAAACTCAAAAACCCTATCAACGATGCTCCCCAACTCCACCTTCCTCTCTTCCAGAAACCGATTCAAGTCCTCGAAATCCTTCCTAGAACCGACGCCGATTCCCCTAAACCATAACCGTCAGCCAAAATGCTCACTCAAGAAATACGAACTACTTCAGAGGGTAATCAACACTCACTGTATGCTCGCCCTCTTAAACAACAACGTCATCAACTCGCTCGCATCGAACCGCGCCTCAAGACCCCCCAAGAACCCAATCAGCGCAATCCTCCCATACTTCCTCAACATCTTCATATCCTCCGGCAACGAGCTGAGACCCACATTATTCACCACGAAATCCACGCCCTGCCCGTCCGTAAGTCGCAACGCCTCGGCCGCCACATCCGGAGTCGTCTTGTAATTGATCGTCAAGACGTCGTCTCCCAGCTCTTTCAACTTCTGCAGCTTCTCGTCCGAGGAGGAGGTTATGATGGGCTTGATACCCGCAGCGAGGCATAGCAGGAGAGCGAACATGCTTACGCCGCCGGTTCCTTTCCCCTCGTTAGTTAGTCACGGGTCACGCCCTCCCTTCACATGTACCTAGGTAATTATTGGAGACGAAAAAGACGGGGAAAACGCACCCTGGAGCAACGCCACAGCGTCCTTCCTCACATCCCTCAATCCCCCGAGCGCAGACCACGCCGTCACGCCCGCGCACGCAATCGTCGACGCCTAACTCTCATCAGCCCACATCCCCAACCTTTCTCCCTCCCTTCCCACCCACACTCCCCAGTGGCCAAACTTAACAACTCAAAGGACATGCACATTCTACTTACCTCCTCCCAGCTCACACCCCCCGGCAACCTAACCAAAACCTCCTCCTCAAGGACCACCCACTCCCTCAAAACACCCTCAACCTCGCCTCCCAACGCCCGCATCTCCAACCCTCTTTCCTCCCCCGTCAAACACGCCAGATCAAACGTCGGCGCCACCCGATCTCCGACCTGGAACTTACTCACTTTCTCCCCTACCGCGACTACTTCGGCCGCGCAGTCCGACGCCGGGATCCCGCCCGCGAGGACAGGCACCGGGTACCCGTTTTCCTGCAGCATGGCGATGTCCCTGTAGTTGAGGGAGACGGCGTGGATGCGGAGGAGGAGGGAGTGAGGATCCAGGGATTGGGGCAGGGGTTCGGTCGAGGGGACGATGGTGAGGGGGTAGGGGGGTGCGGTGCGGCGGTAGGTGCGGGTTGTGCTGGGGAGGGGGAGAGGGGAGTGGGACATTGTCGAGTGGGGAGAAGTGGTTGTTTTTCTTTGGACTGGATGTTGTGGTTACTTTGGTTTTTGGTAGGATAGTAGAGTGGATACGACACAGGTAGTTGGAGGGGTGGGAATGCCGGCTGTGGGAAGATGTAGGACAGTAGTGATGGGGAGGTTTGGATTTATATATTTTAGTTGTCTTTTAAGCCTAGTTGGAGTATCACCTTATCTGTTTCTCCGCTGACAAATGTCATGCAGACTCGCGCGAAACGAGGGACCTTGGGTGTTTAAGCGGTCGAATGCCGCGATGGACCGCAGTTAGGAGCAATAAATCCCGAGGCTTGTACACGTGTAAATTTCTCCAATAATGACTTGGGATGGCTTGAGGTAGCGCAGGCCGAGAACTAGGTGGGAAGAGCGGTGCTAGTGTTGACGATGGAGCCCCGGAGTGTAGGAGGCCGTATGAAGAGATGGAAAGTCAAGTCTTCGTCTCCTCCTGACACTCCCATAGTACATCATACAAAATGATAATATGCTCCTCTTCAGAATTCTTTTTGCAAGGTGTGGATTAGTATGCTGAACCTGCTTAAACATAGTCCCGCTTGAATGGCTATCAAAAACACCACCTGTAGTCTAAGGGATCCTAGTACACGCATACTCTGACCAACATGCTCCGCTCCAAGATCCCCTTCCACTCACGCACTCGGCGCATTGGGAAACACAAACGACTCCTTCCTTGAACTGCCCCCCCTCTTCAAATTCTGCGGCCTTTGCGGCTGCCCCGACGGACCGCTCGCGCTCCCATCTATCCCAGCTCCATCCGCATCCCTTTCCTTCCCCTTATCCCCGACACCACCCCCTTCCCTCAGCGAAGTCGTCCGTCTACTCTGCCACGCCACAGACTCATTCGGCGTCGTCGGCCTCGAGCCCGCCGCAAGTCTCACAGGAGGTGGGCGAGCCGACTGCGCTGTTCCCACCACCGCAGACACCGTCGAAGTCGAAGGTCTCTTCCTCCGGCTATCCGACCGCGTCGCTGTCGACCCCGTGGTACTACTGCTCCATCTGCGCTCCCGCTCATACTGCGGCCGTAACCGATCGTCCAGATCAGGCGTAGGCGTCGTACTCCTCGACGAGCTGCGCGACTGCGACCCCTCCCGCTCCTTCAACACGCTAGGCCTCCTCTTCCTCTCCTTCTCCTTCTCCTTGAGACTACTCGACGTACTCAGCGAATGTGACCGCGTATGCCTGTGATGATGACCATGCCTCTCGACATCCCCCGCGCCTTTCCCACCGAGACCAGCACCACCCCTCGCCCTCTTCCACCCCCTCCAACCTGTCCACCACAACCAACCCCCCTCAGCCTTCGCAATCTCCCTCCTCCGCGCCTTCACCCTCCTCCTCAGCTCCGCCCGCCGCTCATTCTCCCTCTCCCAATACTCCTGCCGAAACACCTCCCACCCCTCGCGAAACTCGGCACTGAACGGCTTCGGCAACAGCATGAGCCGAACATAGTCTCCACCCGGCGCGATATCCTCCTCAGCGTACTCCCTCCCGTCCTCGCGGATCTTATGCCTCGGCACCCCGCCACCAGCATCCAGCCCACTGCCCCTCTCCTGACTCAGATTCAGATAATGATACGAACTTCCCGGCGCCTCGCCACCCCACAAGCCCCCCGAAAACGGCACCATGAAGGCAAGCCAACTGACAACCTCTTTCCACCACCTCCCCCTCATAATGACTATCTTGACATTCATCCCGCGCAGCCCGCGATTCGCGAAGTATATCCAGCGCCGGGGCCACCGAACGCCGCGCTCCCATTGACCCGTAACCCAGAAGAGCAATGCGGTGAGCAGACCCGTGATGAAGCACAGTTTCTGCGTCATGTCGACAAGCCAGTACTGCGAGCCGCCGATCCCCTTGCCGTCTTCGCGCGGCCGCAGCCAGAGGAGGTATGTAAAGAAGGCGATCCACAGAGCGAGCAGCGTCAGGACGAAGGTGTTTTGGCGGCGGCGGGCGCGGAGGGTGAGGTATTGGCTTCGCAGCGAGGCTTCGAGGATGAGGAGGTTGAGGTAGATCTGCGGAGGGGAGGAGGGGAGGAGCGAGGTAGGATCTGCGGCGGAGACCGGTGCTGGTGGTCGGGGGGCTTTGAGGGAGGCGAGGCGGTCGGAGGCATTGTGTGGTGGGGGGTTGGCGAAGGGCGAGGCGGCGATGGAGGCGGCGGGTGTGTTGGGGATGGGGGAGCCTTTGACGGCGTAGTCGAGTTTTTGGGTCGAGTAGAGCGTGTCGGACATGTTGGGCGTGTGGGTCGAATTGTAGAGGAGTGGGAAGGGTGGTCCTACTCGTGGTGAGAGGGACGAGGTCGCATGGGAAGGACGGAGCTAGGCCAGCGGCCTTGATGCGCTATGTGAAGCGTAAAATGAAGCTGTGAGGTAGTGTGAAAGGAAGCAATTGCAATATTCGGGTCAGCTCCTGATATTCAGGGCTGTGGTCTCTTGACGCGACCGGATGAAGTCAGACTTGAGCTTCGGCGATGATGCAGTGCTCGGCTTTAGCACATGCCGAACCCGAGCTCCGTGCTGAGTTATCCGCACGTCGGTACACAGACTGCACATATTCTCCAGACTTACAAGTAGGACTGTTCAACATCAAGTTGGGTTGTTTGCTTGGAATGCACTTCTCGGACTCGGAAGCTTCCCACGTCTGTACAGTTTTGAACAGGAAGTAATTGAGCACACTTCCCAATTCATCTGGATGATCGCTTTGATGACTTGCCAACTTCCCTGCCCAATGTACGGAGGAACCTCACTCCAGCAATATCTAATGGGATAGCCCCTCGAGGAACTGATTGGTCAAAATACTGATTCATTTCTGCGGTGTCCTTAGTAGTGTCTATCATGTAGACAGGCGTGTTGGCTGACACACATTGTGGACCAGGCGAGTGTAGACCGATTGCCAACCACACACCTATAGACCGAATTGTATATGAACCAACCAACTCGACATCTATTGATCTATGAAGGTCTTGGTCTTAAGCCACCGTACTGTAAAGATGGACTCACGGCCCCATATCCACAGAATAGACACTGCATAACTGCACTAAGCCTCACTTGTTGAGCTAATCCTACTCTTCTCCCCAAAGGGTCAACATTGTACACACACAACACCCTCCCAGCATCCCCCCTCTCCCACTCTTGCCCTCACACTAGACACTAAACAATTCCCTCACCTTTCACAATGCACACACCGCGACCCCATAAATCCCCCTTCCCTTCGCTCCCGCACCCTACCCAGACCGCCTCAACCCCATACCCCAACCGCAACTACACCTACCATTCTCTGTTCCCACCACCGCCCGGACGGGGAAAAGACACCCGTCATCCTCCTCGTCCACAATGGAATCCCCTCTCTCCACAGTCATAATCACAAAAACAGACTTCACCACCACCCCCCTCCCCGCCGCCTCCGCTCCCCAACCTCCACAGGGGGGCTTCTCCTTCCCTCCTCCTATCCCCTCCCTACCCTCAACCCTCCTACCCAGCATGTCCCCCTCCCCAACACCCACACCCGCAGTACCTCTCTCTACCTCCCCTATCCCCACCCCCAATCCCTCCCTCACACGCCCGCACCAACAAACCATAATCCTCCAACCCCTCTTCGGCCCCAACTCCAGCACCACAGCTTCCCCAGACCCTCTAACCGCACACCACCTAAAAGCGAAACCCGACAACGGCTTCGCCATCACCCTGCTCGTCGCCGTCATCCTCATCGTCCTCGTCTACCTCTTCTTCATCGCTCTGGCCTTCTTTCTCGCGTACAGGAAGCGCTGTCCCAATTGCGTGGCGCTGGAGGAGAAGATACGTAGGTTGGAGGAGGGGACCGAGTTGGTGGTTACAAAAGATACGGTTAGGGAGCGGGAGGCGTGGATGGCGGCGCGGGGGGAGGGGGATGGACAGGTTGGTGAGCAAGTTGGTGGCCATGGAGATGGAAATGATGCCGGTGCTGCTGCTGTTGCTGCTGACACCCGTCCACGAGCCGTAACAGCGCTCTCAAACAGCACAAGCATCGCTACCGTAGTAAAAGACCAGCATCGCACCCTTGCCTTCAACGCCCTAACCAACACCGGCCCCCTCCCCGGCACCGGCCCGGACCCAAACCCCTACGCCTTCATGGCACACGTCCCGCTCCAGGATCCCGCAAACCACCGCTACGAGTACGAAGCCACCCCCGTCCAGTACGACCAACCAGACCAAGACAGCTTATACACCCCACCAACCCCCATCCTCCCTCGTGCACCGCGTCCACCACCCCCAGCGCGCCTACCGCGTGCCGCAGTGTCGAGGCCAGATTCTCAATCCGTCTATCTCCGCGCGCAACCAGCGGATCAGCAGGCGGTCCTGGACGCCGATGGCATGTACACGCTGCAGCGCCTCTCGGCCGATGACGCGAGAGTGCGGGAGTACAAGAGGGCGAAGGGCGCAGGCGGAGAATCCGGAGAATCCTGATGCCGAGGATGCGGCGGCGTATGCGGATCGATTGTTGCGGAAGCTGCGGAGGCGCGGTGGTGAGGCGTAGTCGATGAGAGAAGGGTTGAAGTGGCGGGA
Source organism: Westerdykella ornata (assembly GCF_010094085.1). NCBI lineage: Eukaryota > Fungi > Ascomycota > Dothideomycetes > Pleosporales > Sporormiaceae > Westerdykella > Westerdykella ornata. Next base: position 19,593 of record NW_022986895.1, read on the forward strand.
GGCGATCTATGCGGGAGGTGAGGATGTGAGTCTTGTGCCTGAGCAGGTGAGTTTCCTTTCATACGTGGCATGACCATTGGCAGGTGAGCGGGTTTCTCTCCATACAAATATAGCCTCTCCGACGTGGAAGGGTGATAGGTATCCCAATACATGTTTTCCATTCTTACCAATTTGTTCAAATCTTTTGGTAGTGACATGTGATGTTCTAGAAATGATAACTGGCGTTCGCTGAAAAAGCCGTCAGTTTGAGCCTGGAAATGTGCCTTGGAAGGAGACGGGGTAGAACAGAGCTTCAGTTGGTATACGTGCTGGAGTTCTTGTAAGCTCGCTTCAATTCGTGGTATATTAAGTACATGATCTCTTAGGAGTGGACATCCGTTGCTCGTTTCACATCGCCACGGACTTCTTATCCGGCCCGCCGTATTTGCCCTCCGGACCTTCGAGGTGAGCATCCAGCACCGCACTCGTACCACTAAGCACCGTCTTGATGGCTTCCGGCAGCAGTCTGTTCAATTCCTCGGCCGTGCTAGCATGTCCCGCCCAAATATCACCACCGGCAGCAGCCTTGGCGATACCCGAGTAGTCCGGAGTAGGCGCAAAGGAAATATTCAATTCCTCGTTGCTAACCTTGGATCCCTCGCCATTCGGGTGGACGAGCAGTAGACTCCGCCGCGGTGCGTGCCAACCCTTGTTGTTGAGGACGATGGTAAGGACGGGGATGTTGTAGCGCTTCGAGATCCAGTAAACTGAGCCAGGGACGGAGAAGAGGTATGTGCCATCGCCCACAATCTGGCACACGAACTTGTTCTCTCCTTGGGTGACAGTGGCGAGCTTGATACCGAGCGCACCTCCTCCAGACCATCCAAGACCACCGCCGCCGCAGTTGATCCAAGAACCCGGTAGTGTGGCCTGGATCTGATCTGCGACAAACTGGGTCTGTGTTACGGCCTCAATCGCCCAGATGGTGTCGTTCGGGCAGAGCTTCTTGAGTTGCTGTGCCAGATACGGTGTACCAAAGTGGCCATTTTCGTCCACCTTGGCTTCACTTGCAATGCCTTCTAGTTTCTTCTTGTGTTGTTCCTGAAGCGCTGTCCATCTGTCCAAATATAGCGGGCCAGAGAGCTTCTCCTTCAGATGCGTTGTGAGATATCCATTGATCTGTTCCAATGAAGTGCATGAATCCGCCCGGTATCTTTGCAGGGCATTGATGTAGAAGACAGGAATCTGCTGTTTCAGCGGATCTGCGTCAATGTGGAAGATCTTCGCAGTGTCCTTGGGATGGCACTGTGTGTTGATCCAAGGAACGTCGCAGTCAAGGACGAGGATGACGTCGGCGGTCTCGATGCTCGGGTCCTTGCCATAGCGGAGCCCTAGCCATGCCGGGTGGTTGGCTGTACAGATGTCAGACGAAACCTCTACATGTTGGAATCGGTTGTCCTACCTGGGAAACACATATCACTTCCTCCAGTATCAAGCACGCGCAATCCCTTGATATTGTTTGCCAACTGGACCAGCTGATCCACTGCTGCATGGTTCCTTCCGGAGTATCCAGTGATAACGAGCGGCTCCATCGCAGTAGCTAAAGCCTCGGCTATCGTCTGAACACCCTTGGGGGGTAGTGCTGCCGGCTCGACCGGGTGCCAGTACTCCTGGTTGAGCTGATATGGCGTGAGGTCCTCCTCCATGGGTTCTCGTGCGCCGCAGATATAGACGGGGCCTTTGGGGTCGCTCGTCGCAAAGGACAGTGCGCGGTTCACAATTTGCTGTAGAGGTCAACATCTACTCACTCGAACCAGAAGAGGACGCACCTTGACATTCTTGCCAGACTTGATCTCGCCAACATAGCGACAGTATTGAGCGACAATCTGTTTCTGGTCGGGTACATCTTGGATCCAGTGGATGTACTCGGTCCTGCTGCCTCGCATCTCACCTTCAATAGTGAAAGGCGAGAGCCCAGCGAAAATGAGAACAGGTGCACGCCCGCAAGACGCATTGTGTACGGCAGCTCCGAGGCCTTGGGTTCCGACGTCGACGTGAACGATGACGCATTGGGGTTTGCCGGTCAATCGCGCGTAGCCGTCGGCCATGGAGAGGGCCACCATCTACCATTGTGAGCTTATTACTTGTCCGAAGCGGAGCTTGGAGTAGGCATACCTCGTTGGGGCAGGTGATGATCCTTGGGAACTTTCCCTTCTTCTCATTTTGGCCCTTGACGATAGCTTCGATGATACTGGGATGGTCGGATCCAAGATTGACAAAGCAATGAGTAACGCCAGCCTCCCAGATGGCCTCGAAGAAGGCGAACGAAGCTGTGTAGACCCTATATATCTGAGTCAGCAAGCGTCGTCGGGAAACTTGGCGGGGTTCGGAGAAATACATCTTGAAAGTGGTTTAGCTTCCCTGCAGTGTGATTGAGCGGAGTGAAGGAGAGATGTAGGTCCAGGAGCAGAAGATGAGAGGTTACAAGTCCGAACCCGTGGCCGAGGCTTTTAGGAGAGAGGCGTCTGGGGCGTGTGGGTATTCATGGCTTAACGCCGGCGGAGGCGGATATCGAAGGCGGCATTGAGAGGGAGGCCCCACGGGGAAAACCGTACGTACCTGAAAAGGGTATCCCAGGAATAGGCTCAGGACGATTCCCCACCGCCTGCCAGACGCTTCATAAAGCTTGGTATAAGGGGAGTGGGATTGTTGAATGGGACGGATGGGAGGCATGGGAGATCCCGAGGTCTTTTCCCCGCATCTTCCAAATCTGCGGTAGCGACGGCCCCGCTAGTTCGGAACATTCCGCGCTCGTTCCGCAGTTGCGAAGCAGTGGTGGCCTTGGCTCTTCATCCCACCTCGTCCGACTCATCAACACCAAAGCCATCGCATCACGGTATCATCTGCATTGCTTCCTCCAATGCCATTGAAACGGCGAGACGAAGCCCCTTACTTGGCCTGTTCGCCTGACAAGCGCAGTAACCATGGGCATGTGCAGCACCTGCTAACCTCTCTAAGTTATTCCTAGTTTCACAGCGTGCGCTTCCCTACTCAGCCGTTGTCTACCCGTCGCATGGAAAACGTCGAGGTTGGATAGATGCGGCTGCATGCACCGCTTTCGTGCTCATCATGCCCTGGCGTGCCCTCTGGGATGATTCAACTATGGATTCCCTTTCTCGATCTCATCCTGAAACGCGTTTCGGCGTTTCGGTTTCAGGGGAACTCTCGCGCTTGAGCCGTCAGTATCATTCAAGAACCCAATGGAGTCTCTCAATTCCAGTTTCCTTCTGTCCAAATCCCTCCGTTCTTGCAGAGAAACATGTTTCCCTCCCTTCCACCTCTTCTCGTTTCTCTGTCATATATGCTCATATTTTCTGCTGCTTGCGATGTGCCGAGTCGTTATTCGCCCGATTTCACGACCCCATGGAAGCACTCTCCAGATCCCTCTTGTCATTCGACACTCCAGCCTTATATCGTCAAACACAGTCCAGGAAAAGGACTGGGTGCTTTCGCGAGCCGGCACCTTGAACCTGGCGACATTATTCTCCAGGAAGCACCCGTCATGCGGATTCGACCTCCACCCTTCCAGGACGGCATCGGCTATCCTATGAAGGAGATGGGCGCAAGTATACGTGAGGCGTTCGAGAGCTTGCCGAAAGAAGGTCAGGATGAAGTACTGTCTCTTCACGCATACACTACGGCTGCCGAAACCGCTTCCCCTGATGTTGATGAGCTGGTGCCCATCTACAGGAGCAATGCCTATACAATCGACAAGGAGATTGCCCTCTTCCCCAAGATCGCAAGAATCAACCACTCCTGCAGGCCGAATACGAGCTACGTCTGGATTGCAAGACTCAATAAGCAGGTTGTGTACGCGACGAGGCGGATCGAGGAAGGGGAAGAGCTCTCCGTAACCTACATACCGCTGTTGCGAAATCGACAGGACCGTCAGAAGAGACTGGATCAGTATGGCTTCAAATGCAGCTGCGAGGTGTGCGCTGCCGAAGAGGACGAGCTTATTGCGAGCGACCGCCGGAGGGAGGAGATCCGTCAAGTGTTCAACAACCTGGAGCCCCATCTGTCCTTGGAACCCGCTGAAAGCACTGCAGCAAGGAAAATAGCGCACGCAATGGCTGTAGAAAGCGCAAGGCTCGTCAAGCTTGTTGAAGAGGAGGGACTCTCCGATTACTATGATCGTGCATATCGCATTGCGGCCATCTGCCATGCCAGGACAGAGCAATGGGAACCAGCCGCCCTGTGGGCTCACCAAAGCTACCAACTCAGGATGATGGCTGATTCTCAGTCGCATGAGACGAAAGAGATGGAGGTGCTCACCGAAAGATTTCTGACGAAGTGGGAGCAGCTGAGATCCCAAAGCAAGCCCTGACTTCAACACCTGCGCCGCATCACACCGCACAGCTTTCCGATACGCGCCATGGCACATATATCGATCAACTCCCTCCTCCATGGAAGACTAACATCTCTGTTACCTGGCGCCCGGTTTTCAATTAATATGGGAGATCTACGTACCCTCCCCGTATGTCTTGGCATCGTTATCTGAAGGGTTCCAGGAAACTTCTCAAGGTGTCCCAAAGCCACGTCTTCGATTCTGAAATACGCTATGCGCTACAACACATCGTCCTCGATTATGGTTCTCTTCTAGAATTCTAGGCCAGCCGCCAACTGCGCCGAGTCTCCAGATTCGCAACCCGGCCCATACAGCCGTTAGTTTAGCCTGATCCGTCAAAACGGGCCGTTCGCCACGGCCTCCCAGAGACGCGACTCCAACCATTTATCAACGCGAACCCTCGCTCCTTTCCGAGCGTCGTTCCGTCCGTTCCTTTTCCATTCCGACGTCCCTCGAAGCTGCGATATCTTTCTCCCAACCCCACAACACCTTCGAGGACCGCAGCCACTGTCCCAATTCCACAGAAAGACACCGCCAACCAGAATCATAATATAGACATTCAAAATGGGCCCCCGCCTCATAAACAACGCTCCGCGCGAGCGCACAAAGCCCATGCGCGTCCTCGTCCTCGGCCTCTCCCGCACCGGCACCACGAGCATCCTCGTCGCCCTGCGCAAACTCGGCTACACACCCTACTCGATGCGCGACCTCCTAACGAACCCAGCCAGCATCCCCCTCTGGCGCGAAGCCATCACCCTCACCCTCCTCCCCACCCACAAACGCCCCACCCGCATCCGAAACCGGACCATCTTCCCGCCCTTCGCGAGACAAGAGTTCGACACGCTGCTCGGCGAGTACGACGCCGTCGCCGACTTGCCCGCCGCGCTATTCGCCAAGGAGCTGGTCGAGGCGTACCCGGAGGCCAAAGTCATTGTTACGACAAAGGCGTATGAGGAGTGGGAACGCAGCATGAGCGAGAGCGTGTGGTTGTTGCTCAAGTGGCGCGTTTTCCAGCTCACGCGGTGGCTGGGCGTCACGCAGATGGCGCCGTTGACGAGGCTCATGCACGAGATGTTTGGCGTGTTTGACGGGAATAGCTTAGGGGGAAGGAGGACGAGGGAGGCGTATGAGAAGTACTACGCCGATGTGAGGGAGTTGGTGCCCGAGGGGAAGAGGCTCGAAGTACAGTCTGGTAAGGGCGATTGGGATTCGCTCTGCGTGTTCCTGCAAGTGGAGAAGCCCGAGGGCGTCGGTGCGTATCCGAATATGGACGAGGGGACGAGCATGGTCAAGGGGTTGCGGGCCGCGTGGTGGGAGGTTGTCGAGTGGTTTGGGCTTATTGCGGGCATGGTGCTGGTGACGGTGGTTGGGTTCGTGATGATTTATTGGCAGGCGGAGCTGTGGTCGAGGTTTGAGGGCGCGTTGAAGGTGTTTGAGCCGTGGGTTGGGTTTTTGGAGAGGAATGGTACGGAGGGGGTGGGTTTGGGGGAGAAGTCGGAGCTTTGAGGGGTGTTTGGTGGAGAAGGGAAGGGAGGGAGGGAGGGAGGGGGATAGGTGCGTGGGGTTTGCATTTATGGCGTTTGGATTGCGTTTTGTTTCGTTTTACTGTTATGTAATGTATGGCTACCTTCTATTTATCTAGATCGCCCAGTGGTACTGACGATTTCCCCTATCGCAATTGCTCGTGTCACTCTTCCCTTCCGCTGGCCTTGGCAAGTACAGTCGCTTCTGTTGAGTAGCGTAATGAAGTGAAGCTCAATTTGTGTGAGTCTGATGGTGGAAGCCGAAGCCTTAGCATTCAAGGCTGTCAATACATTCAATGTTCAAATGCTATCACAGTAGGCACAGTAGACAGAGATTTCCATCAAGACGACTGATTTCATTTATCAGCCCGTACTGTATCTCAAATACGCCGTTCACGGAAGTCCAGAGTAGACGTACTCTCGCAACATGGGGGTATAAGTCTACATTATCTTTTACATGAAGCTTCCCCCAATGATGGATTCAGTACGTGTGCGAAGGTGCCGGATACTAAGTTCAACCCCCCCCCCCAAAAAAAAAAAACCCAAACAGAGCACACCGGGATGACGGGACGGGGCGTGAGGTGCGGTTTCCGCAATAAGGGTACTCTATGGGAGTTGGGAGATGCATCCCGTCGCGTGGGAGTCGCCGTTTCTATCGGCTTATTCGCGTGGAGTTGAAGAGCTGTTTGGTGAGGGAAATCTTTGGAAGCGCGCCTGCGGCACCGTGGAGCGAGTGAGAAAATCAGGTGAAGATTCCGAAGTTGTTATTTCAGTTACCGTAGGGTACTTCATACTCGATTCTCGAATTCGCCCAGGGTATAGAGCTTGAGGCAGAGAATGATTCTCGTAGTCTCCGTCACCGTATTTTAGTACCCTAGCTATGCTTGTTGGGTATGTGGTGGTGATTGGGTTGGAGGCTGTGTGGCGTGAACTATGGAGCTCATCGAGTCGGAGGCACACATGGGCGCCCTATGGTGACTCTGGTACCGTGCGGTAAAGCGGAGGCAGTGTATTGACGGAATCTGTTACGCATATAAAGAGCTTGTTATCCGTTGCAGATAGGTTAACCTTTTGCGCGTGGATCAGGTTTCAGTTGCACAGAATCAGGCGCGGACAGCGCATTTCTTTGAGCGGGTGAGCCAAATTCGGAGTTTTCGCTCTCACTTTGTGCTTGCTGTGGACATGATGCTGCAGCTCTGATCAAGACAGGTAGGCGGAGGAGGGAGAATTCGTCACGTATGGATAGTTTGATACTCTAGATCACTTTTTGAGCCATAAATATATCTCTCATTAGTTCCTAGCATTTAAAGGTCGTGACAAACCGTTCCTTGGTGTAGCTCCAGTTGTGCCTGCTGCAACTCAGCGGAGATGACTCACTCACTCGGCGGCCAGCGGCCAGCAGTCTTGATGTCAGGGAAGATGGGTACGCCTTCTGAACTATTCACATTATTACCATTAGTTCCTGGTGTTTTTAAGGTCGTGGCGAACAGCCCCGAAGTGTAGCTCTTGTCGTGGCGGCCTTCAACTCAGCAGAGCTGACTCACTCAGTGGCTCAGCGGCCTTGATGCCCATGAGGTAGCCACCCAAAAGGTGCTACTGACCCTCTCAATTTCTGATGCCGCTGCTCTCTGCGAGTGTGACACTCTCTCCGTAGCTGCCAATGTTGTTAGGGCGGCTGCTCATCTCGGCCGCCTCTTTACCTTGAAACGAGGATTCCGAACCGCAACGCCGTCGCACATAGCGCGTCTCTGTTCATTTGAGCATGTGTATGCACGTATTTCATTCTATCTGACGGGATTTTCCAGAAGTGAGTCACCGTGGGGTCATTGCGAGTCCCTATGGCGGTTTCGCTGCGCGAGTCACGCGCAGGTAAACATTGCGATGAATCACCACATACGCCATCACGATCGCGAAAAAGCTGCCGAGCTATCTTAGATCATTCTTTCAATGCATATTAGCCTTTTCATTAAGATATAAGTCGCTCATAGCAGTCGCAGCTCCTCACTCTCTGCTGGGGCGCTGCACACGATCCAGCAGCTCAGAACCGCAACACAGCACCCAACAGCATCTACGCGCCTTTACACCGCAACTCCACGCTTAAACTGGCGTAAAGATGTTGGAGAATAATTATCAGAGTATATAGATTCAAGTTACGCGTTCGTTTTCCCGATTTTCCCGCTCTCACAGCCGTTCTGCCCGCCTCTCAGTTCCCCCAATACCACCGCCCCAACTCGACTTCACCTACGCTTTCCATTTTTCCCGCCATTTTCTCCTGACGTCACCGCTTCCCGCGTTATTTGGCACTCTCTCGCTCCGGTCTGGGCATCGCGGAGCCCTCTGCAGACGGCCATTTGGCCTTTCACCACCGCAAACTCAGTCCGCCGGCCACTGTAGCATCATACGCGGAACCCCCCAGGTCTTGCTGAGTCATAACAGCTTGTTCGGCGCCTGGTCCAGGTATATAAACTCCTCCCAGGTACGCTCCTCCCTTCCTTTTTCTTCCCACTTCAGCACACAAGCCACCACCACCACTGCAACAGGTGGTCGACCTTCTTCTTCTTTGCTTCTTCTTTTATTCTCAAAGGCTCTTGTCTTTCGGTCTTCCTTTTTTTCAAAGTCTTTCTCCAACATCGTCTTTCTCTTTTACTTCTCTTCACTTCACTTCACTCTTACTTCACAGTGACTTCACTTTTACTTCACTTCAACAAGCTTCCTCATATTCTGGGTTAGCTCTTCGCCGACAACAGCATTTCGGACCGAATCGTCACTTTGCCGTCACCGCTACGAGGTAAGTTTCTCACTGATGTTCTGAGTAGTCTTGGCTCAATGTTTTGAAGTTTTTCGATTTTTTTCACGCGCGCCTTCCGTTTTCGCCGAAACCTTCGACCGAACGAAAAGTCCTCGACCGCACGATAATTTTTCGACCGCTCGATCGTTCCCGACCGCACGCGTCTTCGGATACTCTGGATACACACATACATGGGAAAGGGAGGATGAAAGACCAGGTGATGGTAGCAGGCTGCTGGATTCATGCGGCGCCCCTTGGCCGGGGTCAGGACAAGCGGCTTCTGGCAGTCTGGTACCGAAGATGGAGGATCCCGGATTGAGCATGGCGCCCTTGGCCGGGTCAGGACAATTGCACTTTCTGGGACGCCGTTGTTGGCGTTAAACAATGGTCGCGCACATATATGCCTGGGTCTGGATGGAGAGGCACTACTGTTTCGGGCAGCGAAGAGGGCTCCTCACCTTGGTTGATTGGGTTCCCAAGTGACGGGATGCACGCAGGCTTAACCGTCGGTCTCCCGCGTTGAGGAGGGTCAGAACGTGTGGAACAGTCGGCTGCTGGCATCCCAGGGTGTGCGATGATCAGGACAGGTGGAGGAGGGTGGCTGCAGAGCAGTCGTTAGCGAGAGCAGTAGGCGGGGGAGTGTGTTAACACGAATGGTCTGAAGAGATGGATGAACTTTGCATGAGGGACTTGGAAGGGTGGACATGGGAGGAGGAAGGAGGGTTGGGAGGAGGATGGACAGGGGAGGAGGAACATGGGAGGATGGACATGGGAGGATGGGCTTTGGAGGATGGGTCTGGGAGGAGGAACTTACGAAGAGGAGGGACACAGGAGGGTACCTGACTTGGGAGGGTGGGAGGTGGGCCAAGTCAGGGGGACGACCACAACAACAACAACGAACCGAACCGAACCGTTGGAAGTCTGCGGAGGAAACATCAGAAATCTGGGACCTGGCAATCAGTGGGAGGAAATGGTATCAGTGGAGGAGAGAGGGGGACATGGGCTTTTGAGAACAGACATCATCATCAATGAACACACATTTCTTTCTGTTCTCATATTACTGCTTCTTGTTTCTATGTGACTTTGCCCTTGTGATGTTGTGATATGTGTTTAGTTCTTGGTGGGGTAGGTGCTTGACCTTGGTGGCTTGGGGTGTTGGTGATAGGTGTTGGTGTTCCTCTCGCGTCCAAGTCCGTTCCCGACCGCCTTGTCTGACTTCGCCATGTCCCGCTCACTTTTCTTCTGCCCTTTCTCGTCCTCCTCGACCCTGCTGCCTGACGATGCCTTCCCTTGTGAATATGCCCTTTTGATGCTTCCAATTTCGACTTAGAATTTAGTGTCGCACGTGCACTCGCCGCTTTCCGCCGTACCGCTCGGGAGCGCTTTCTTGCGGCGCGACTTAGGGTGCTCTTTGCCTTCCCCTTCACCCTCAGAGGGCTGTCGCTCAACGCTGCTGAGCTGCTATCCCAGCTTTACGACCCGCTATCTGTGGTCCGCTCCCCTTTGTTCTGTCTCGCTGCTTCTTTTTCATGCTTCTATAAGATCCACGATAGTTACCCAAGAGTCGCACTTTAAACATGTGTCTCATCTCGCATTGCTACTGCGCATGCCTTGCCACCGAAAAAAAATAATGTATACACACCCCAACCATACCTATCCCACCCTCCCCATCTCCTCTCTACCTTCTCTCCCACCACCACCACCTCGAAAACACCTCATCCACCCTCCCCCTCCACAATCCTGAAATCCATTCCCGCACCTCCCTCCCGCCCCTGCGCCTTCTCAATCTCATTCTGAATCGCCAACACCCAATGGTCCCTCTCCGTCCGACTCCTCGCCCTAAACACCATACTCCTCCCTTTGCTCCCCAACTTCGCTACCCTCTTCAACTTATGCCTCGTTCCCGCATTCGCATGCTGATCCCCACCCCCAGCCCCCTCCTCGGCGCGGAACCAACTCTTAGATTTGCCGTACCAGACAACAAAGGTGGTCATGACGTCCTCGTCTGTGGACGTCCAACCATCCTCGAGGTATATGCGCGGAAGGGCGTGATGCCCTGGCTTATTCGCGTCGAAGGTTTGGTTCCGATAGAGGAGATCCGACTCCGTCAGCAAGCCGGAATAGATATAACAGTCCTTGAGATCGAGGTTCGAGATGCGCTGATGGTGGATGTGCGGCTTTTGCTTCCCCGTCCCACTGCGTAGCACATCCTGAAAGATGAGCAGCGTGCCGGATGTGAGAATGACGCTGCACCGCGTGAAGGCAGCGTGGATGCGCGGCTTTCTGTAAAGTAGCCCGCTCATGTGGATGGTGCGGCAGTCTGCTATACCACACATGTTGTACAGTTCGGGCGACGCGTAGGATTGCGTCACTTCCCACTTCTTCGCGAACTGTCCAATGTAGGCTTCGCCCTCTTCGTCAATGTTGAGAGCGGAGAGGTTCTTCTCCCGGGTTGATTTGAGGATGGCGATGTCAGATGCAATGCGGTTTCGCCAGTACTTGACGAGAGCGCGTAGGTTGTTAACCCAGTCTTTGCGACGGGCTTTGTTGGCTGCCTAGTGCAAGTCAGTACCATCGGCATCAACCCACTTGTGCCGCGTCTTACCTGCAAGCGGATAATCAAGCCATTCCGCATCACCAGCTCAAAAGTCCTCTCGACATCGAAGTTTTTTGTAGCCCCATCATCAGCCGTGGTATCTTCAACCTCTTCGTCGAAATCAACATCTGAACCGGACTCAAGGGCATCGTCCACAGGCGTCGCGCCCCATTTTGCTTTGCGAACCTTCTTCACGTCCACAAGATTGATGTAGCCGTCACAATTGAGCAGGTTGTGCGCTTTCCGCTCTGCCTCATCTTCGGCATCGGCGTCCCGAAGTCGCAGAGATTCCGCAGTGCCCCAGTGGCCTTCAGCCAGCCATTCTATAACATCGTTCTTGACCGGAAAAGGGTCTACTATCCAAGTGTCGGGCGTCTTATCAGCGACGGTGTGTGCGCGCGGCACTTGGCCTCCAGGCCCAGCCGGTAACTTTGGCGGCGGAGGGGGAGCCGACTTTGGAGGCCGGGTGAAGACAAGGAACTGGTTGTGCGTGGAGAAGTAAAGCTGCTTCTGGAACATCAGCCCGAGTCGAGTTGCTTGGCCACGCTGCCCACTGAGGCGGATGAGGAATCCTTCGACCGGAAGCGGCTCCGTCAGTGTCTTGTGCTTCTTCCGCGTCACCGCAGTGGTGGGATAGTGTGACTTGGGTCGCAGCTCGAGCTCGTGCGACTTTTGCATTGCTATGGTTCCATACATTCTTCGTTCATTGGTGCCGTGTATCCACTCCAATCGATCGTATCGTTTCCACGCAAGCCCGATACGTTGGTCCCTCATCCAAGTATTCAGAACATCTGCCCACTCTGGCGAGTCTTTAAGCTGGTCAAGACATTGTTGTATGAGCTCTTGCGCGACGGCTTGCTCCTGTTGCATCGTTCTCAGAACCGCCTCTTCGGTATCACTCCCTTCGGCTTGATGTACTTCGGATTGCGATGCTTCCAACTTCTTGAAGGGATCTGAGATCAGAAGGTTGACGCTTAGGTCAGGGACGCTTATTTGGAGCTCCGTCGTCCGAGACCAGCCCATCGTGTTTCGCAGGAATGTGTACCACTCCACCGCATGAGACGCCGTGCGCGCTTGCATGATGTAGATCGCAGTACCGCGTTCGACGCGGGTCCAGACCACTACGGATTTATCTAGGGAGGAATACAGGTTGACATGTGTCGTCTTTCGGCTGAGCCTAATCTCGAAAGCAGCTCTCTTACTGGCGCCTTTCTGTTCGATCTCGGGGATGACCTGTTGCAGTCAGCGTAACTGACTCACGGAATCGTGATGGCTCGATCATACATACTCTTGTCTTGTACAGCTGCAGGACGAAGTCGGCATCGTCGGAAATGCTTTGCCTACAAACCACCATATACTCTCGCCACTTGTCCCTCACGCGGGAATCAATTTTCTGGTCGCCATTCTCATCAAAGTCCTCGGGCACGTCAGCACCAGCTTTATCAACACGGATGAGCATGCGTTCCATCTTCACTATAAGTCCATCCTTCAGCTTTTGTCGTCGAAGCCTCGTGGTGGCGTGCCGTATAGTCATCTGCGCAGCTTTACGTTTCATACTCAGCTCCGCCCGCCTTGAGTCCTCTGGAATATCGAACTTGACGAGATTCCGAAGATTCGACGTGGTACGTGCGACGTCGGCAGAGCCTACAGCGCCCTTGGATTTGCTCTTAACCCTTTCCAACATATTCTTCGAGCGCGGCGTAGGATCAACACTAGGCCGAACCTTCCTCACGTCAGTATCGTGCAGCAGGGAAGTTGTTGATCTCTCATCTCCAGGAGGAACTTCAGATATCGCGCCTGGCTCCAAGCCACTACTGCATCTTGAAGTCGATACAGGACGTTTACCCAGGGTTTTTTGGATTGATCCCGGGCTCGAAGGAACTTGTGAGCTACTTGCCTCTTCCTGCTCTTGATCTGATGCTACTGCTTCCGGGCGGGATTGCCCTGTTACTAAGGACTGGGAGCTGGACTCCTGCGCTCGTTGCTTCTGAGGCGTATCCCGGCCGTACCCGCTTGATTCCTCGCCGTGTAGATCCTCCTGCAGGTCCGATAGCGCATCCGTATACTCCGTTACTGAATCACTCTTCACCGCATCTGCATCTTGCGCGTGGCCGCGTGGTATTTGCAGCGGCTGCGCATCGTCTCTCTCGCCAGCTGCAGAGCCGGGGGTACCGTTACTGTCGTCTTCCCCACCCTCTCCGTTGTCCTCCTCTGCAGAGAGTTCCTCAGGTTGCGGGAAGCTATGTTGGAACAGGGCGGACGAACTTGGGCCTTCGAGGCCACTTAGTCGGCGTGTCCATGCCTTTCGGGGGTCGGACGAGGTAAACGTAGCGGCGCGCGATGAGTAGTTGATGTGGAGATGGTGCTTATACCAGTCCCGGCGATTTGTCTTCAGCCATCCTTCCTGTCTCTTGGTATCAGCGAGTATCTATATACATGGTGCGCTGCACATACGGGTACAGGTCCAATGAAGAGACGGCGGGAGGTGAGGTGGATATGCTCAGGAGTCGCATGTTGCTGGGAGAAGGTCAGCTTGGGAGTACCGTTGGATAAGACGTCATACTAGCTTCTGCGCTGTATAAGAATCATGTGGGAGGTTCAAGGTACCTGAGTGGTAATTCCACGATTGCGGTCGCTGAGTGGTCATTGGAGAGGTGTTTGATGTTCTCGAATAGGATTAAACACTAGTGTGAAACGACGCTGGAGGTGGTATCACATTTATGGCATATTAAAGAACATGCTGCAGAGAAACAAATAAATATTACAAGGGAAGGAGAAATGCTCGGTCTTGGGGAAAGCGGGAGGCAGGTCGTTGTTGGTTGTCAGGGAGCTATGCAAGCTGGAGATCCAGGGTTGCTGCAACTTCGTCATTGCGCTTGGTGGGTTGACCAATCAGAACTCGAACATCATGTGATCATTTCATTCACCATACTCCACAAATATTGATTTACTTCAATTGCAGGTGGGAGACTATAATATCTCCGTTTCAATGCTTATATAAACCTGACGTAGCTGGTTACGAATTGGTAAAAGTAGTCCCGGGCCGGGCCCTGATAGGTCTCAAATCAATACAGTTCTCACGACTTGGGCTTCTTATGGTGCTTCCAAGCAGGTGCAATAAGAAAATGGGAAGGAACTGTGCTAACAACAGGTCTAGTTTACCATGGTTAATTTGGGCTTATTCCTACTCCTCGAGTGTGAGGCGAGAGAACGATGCTGGACATCATCATTGTCTCTAGCTGGAGCTTGACTAGAGAAAGAGAAAGTACATCTTTACACCGTGGTCAGGCATGGAACTTTGCAGACAGAGGAAAACCTGGGCATGGAAGGAACATCTTGCTGATAACTGGGGGTTACATATGTATGTGATCACCCTGCTTTTGTGGTTTCCACGGAACTCATAAAGTGCTCGCAATGCGGCTCCGAATGCATCATGTGGCGAACGCGGCCCATTCAGTCCACATACCGTGTGTGTGTAGGCATTGGCTTTGAGTCGGAACTCCTGCCCCACCCATAGGTCGAGAAAAACGGTCAAGACTGTTCAGTCAAGTCATGCCATTCTTGTCACGGAACTTCTAATTTCAAATTTACGCCCAAAAAGGGAACTGACGGCTCATGGAACTCCAAAATCAATCCAGGACAATCCGAGGACAATGTTCTGGTTTTCTCGCTTTGCGAAACAGCAGTTTGATTCGGAACTGTGGACCAACTCGAAACCCCGGGCACTAGGATAGACAAATCCCATCATCAAACGGCCAACGTAGCAACTCCTATCGATTCGAGTGGCAGGCTGTTGACTTCATGGACTCTAAATTCGAGAGCTTTCGGAAGACTGGTTTCTCAACATTCGACTTGAGCCAGTGGACTGCAGAATGCCTCTGAGCAGGTCGACAGACACGTATAAATACGGCCCATCGACACGTTGTTTGAAGTTATAGGTAATAATGGACACGCAAGAAGGCTGCGCCTAGTTGGCAAATGAAAACACATGGGAAGTACTGCTGTGCTTTCGGTTAATGCCAACAATGCAATGACGAAGAACGGTGATTCAGTAGTCATGCCGAGTCAAGCCGGAATTATCTCAGCCGACATCCGAACGGTGCGGATCTCTTTGCGGCGTTATTTCGACCCGTGCGAACATTGGGTCTCTTCCTAGCGAGTATCACTAGGGAAAAGCACATATTGCGAATCTAGGCTGGATTTCCCCGAACATTCGACGTCGCTGACAAGGTCTCAGATTTTCAATACCAGATATCGCATTCTGCGAACAACGACCATGGCCAGTTTTCGTGCGCTTTTTGAAAACGATGGGAAACGGAACCATTCCATCATAGTTGCTGTCATAGCATTGTGCTTTACCAACTTCCAGCCTTGGGATCCATGGACGCATGGCTAATTGATGTCCGTCTTTCTGGTTCAGGCATGTCTTCCGGGATCACCAATTGACGCTTGACATAGAATGGAACTCGGAGCGTTTGCCTATTCCATTACGGCCAGTCGGCTGAGTCCTCTTTCTTAAAAAGAACGATGAGATTCTTCGATTCCGGTGCCACATAAGTGGGCCTGCAATGGTGTCTCATTGTCACAGGGTCTGTTTACGCACTCGCCGAAACCATATCGAGTCGGCTGGCCATTTCAAGCTGAGTTTTGCGAGAACAATCAAAGATGGTGCCCCATGCACCCATTGGCCCAGATTTTTGAAATGGGGAAACACCCGCACCTGGATACAGGTGACCCTCGTTTTAAAATTCAACAACTGCATTCAACCTGAGTGAAGCATTTGCCGCGCACGTTGAAGAGGTGTAAAAAGGAGAACAGCCAGAGAGCGGAGCAAAAGACTTTATATATCGCACTCCGGACCATGACCGATCGAGAGCAGGGGTTGGGAAGTGACATCTCTTCGGCGTCTTGCAGGCCTAAAATCAATGGAGACCTTAAGAGGCACGATGGTGATAATGATTCTATATACGTAAGGTGTCGTGGTTATCACTGCTCTCGTAGCATCTCCTAAAGCCCAGGTTAAGTGCAGATTATGTGAAATGCGATGGCGATCAGCATCATTGTACCCTCTCACAGAGAACGGGATTGCCGAGCCACGAACACATGGGATTCGAAATAATAACTTTTCGAGGCTTTTCGTCATTGGTCACAATTACCCCCATGCACTCATTCCATTCTGCTACTTCTTCCCTATCTACTGGGCATATTCCGCAGTATGGTTGGGTCAAAACAAATGCTCCCCTGCATGTATTATCGTACAGAATAATATCTATGCAGTTTCATGTCCACGTTGTTGGATACGCTCCCCTTATTTCATTGTTGCGAGTTAAATCTGCTGCCAGGTTTGGAAGCTGTTCAGAGTCGAAGAAATGCCGCTGCTCTTGTCAGTGGTGAACATCATTTTTGGTGTCGTTCGTGGGACTTGGCCACTTGACGAAGGTGAAAGCATCGCTTTATGAATGCACACAGTTGTGGCCAAGATCAGGTATAGAAGGCCGTGTTTTATCCACCTTGAACTTCACTTTCCTACACAGTTGCGTGTTATATCGTTTTTCTTAAAAAGGGCATCACGAAATACACATGTGGACGTGGATTCCAATTCGAAAGTGCAAATCAGAGCCCATGCGTTGTGCGGTTTTCGTCCATAATAATGGGTACTGATGATGACCACCGCCGAAGATTGCGCTGGATAGGTTTGCATGAATGTCATTGGCTCTACGCTCATAGTTGCTGCGCTCCACAGCCTTGCGTCATGTCCTTCAGGAAAGGAAATGCATCAGAGAGCTCGGAGGTAAAAGTCCAATTCTGAAGCTGTCGTATGTGGTTCTCAAACCGCGGTCGTAAAGCGATGCCTTTCTCGGAAACCGCAGTGAAAATCTCGGACTGTCCATGTGGCCAGTTGATCGAGATGGATTGATTGCCCACCGACCGTAGAGTGGGAAACTGTGTCCAGTCCATGTATTTGATGATGCGTTCACGTGCTTCTGGCCTACGCGATTCAGTGAGGTCCCTCTAGCGGAGGTATATGGCACTCACCATACTATCAAGTCGATCCAGACTGGATGAGGGGTTGTGAGCTGTATCTCTAAGGGCCGTAGGTACTCCGGCATGGCTTCATAGTTTTGTTTCGTAGGCGATATCAGCCAACGTAAGAGATGGCACATGTTGTACATCATCGCGATTTTGGCCGGCAGACTAGGTATCTCCATGGTAATTCGTCCATGGGTACCGATTGCGTTGGATATGGGTGCTTGAGAGCTGTCGGGTTCCGGATTGAGCAGGGAACTTATGCTTGGGAAAGCTTGGTTGCCCGCTGACAGCTCTGGTATTGGACCACAAGTCTGCAGGCGCTGACGGTTGAGTTTCGCTTGCTCGAGGAGCACAGTGTCAAGGCGGCAGGTGGGATCTATATGGAGTGGAAGGCGCTCCCACGGCCGTTCGACGTCCTGTGACGAAGGGTTGGAGATCGGAGAAATACAAGCCTCCCCACTTGACTGGTTGGAGAAGCGTGTCAAAAATGATAATGATAGAGGGCTCATAGAACAGGGATCCGTAACTAGCATAGCTTAGGTACAGGTATACAGCAACCGTGGAAGAGACTTACCGAAACCTTCATATTGCAGAGCCGAATCGATGTCTTGCGCGAGGGGTAAGTCTAAGGTAAGCCCCGTTGCATCATCTTTGACAGCAAATGAAGCCGTATCATCTTTGATGGAGATGTCCGGAAAGTTGTATAGATCCTGTCTAGCCAATGGGGCCACTTCTGGTCCTGAATGCAGCGCTGCACCAATTGCAGGGATTACTGTTGTACCATCTTCAGCCGTCGATGATACAGCTGAATCCTCACCGCCTGATCCAGTTGTGTGAGTCGAGGCCGGTGGTGAAGGGAACGGTTTATTCAAGGATGGTGAAGTGGAATCAATCTTATGCAGAGCGAACCGAGCAGCGTCTATTGCTTCCCGCAACACCGCTTCGCTATGCTGCAACCTTCGTACTTTTTCTTCGGACCTCTGGAGCTGTTCTCTGAGCTCTCCAAGTTCCTTTTCGAGCTCGTCGATGCGAGACTTCTTCCGTGCCCTACATGTACAGTTAGTGATCGAACTCTAGGCGATTAATGGGCACCAACCTTGATGCTCTCTGGTTGATCCTATCAAAAGCTCTCTTACGGTAAAGTTGTTCCAGGGTCAAGTTCGCTACAGATCGGGACCTTTCCATGATGACTCGCTCACTGCACTCCTTGAGTGGTGAAAGGGTTCTGCACTTGTATCTGACGCGTCTGGTTGAAGATGTTCGGTGTTGCCCTGTCTAGTATTCGGAGAAGGCGCACCGGCCTTGCGCAATAAGTCATCATCATGGCGCGAATGGTTCACTCGGAGGATATGGCGCAGGAGATGAGGCTGGAGGGCGGAGATAATGATCGGGGTCTCCACGCTTACCCTTATTGGTTGCGCTACGTGATGGTGCATTTGGGTCGCTCTATTCGGCAACGCCAAGTATAGCAACATCAACCCTGTAACGCACATCATCCTTTATATATCATGCCCTCAACCTCACTTTATAAATCACTTCTTCCTGCCACTCAAATTTCTCGAAAAGCGTTCAGATTGTGGATATCAGAGACTCAAAACATGTAGAAACGGATAGAGTCAGTAAGAAAAAGCCTCGAAACATGAACCGTTTTCCTCGAAGATATAGTGATAACTCTCCGTGTACTTTACGGTTACTCTACTCTCTTACCACAAACTTCAGATTCGTCGTTTTTCTTCACACCTAGCAGGAGAGAAACAAGTAAGGAGACTGCCAACGTTCTTCTTGTGGATTGTAATTGCACGCGAATTTTCAGTGGTTACCTAAACCGCAGTACCCTTGGAATGCCTTCTATTTGAATTACATCACCGTGATGCTTGAATTTGGCAAGGGAGGTTCATTAAATTGTTTTTGAGCGATTATTTCTTTAACCCCCAGCGCGACTTCAATTTTCATCTACGGCAAACTCTTGGTTTACCGTGTTCGGAGTGATACCCAGTCCGAAAGACACAAAAGGCTACAAACTCATTAGCAAGCTTGGGCACATTATGACTTTCGGTTCTGGATACTGAGCCTGCATTGCAGGAATTAGAGACATGTTATCCCACCTGATCCTCCAATTACTCTAGGTAAAGATCGCAGATGCCGATTATCATTGGCATACATGATAAAAGACATTATATTAGAAGTTCTTTCGCTTCTTGCAGGTCATACATATTCTGTTACCCCTCATCCTAACTCAAGCTCCGATAGCTTGAGGATTCCAAAACACACTCTGCGGGTCAATCGACTTCTTGAGCGCCAACAACCTCGCGTACACCGCATCTCCATAATACACCTTGTGTGCAGTAGCAGCATCCAAGCTGGGATCCACGTAGTTCAAATAAGCACCGAATTGCGTTTGCGGCTGCGCTTTCACAACCGCATCATTCAATCCATTGATCCAAGTGATCGAGTTGGCAGTGAAGCCATAGTTCTGCATAACCCAAAGACTATGGCGGTCACTGTAGGCAGCGAAGTTAGTATCTTTGGAGTTGATAGCTGAACCGGGTCCACCGTAGAGGTTGATGATGATGAAGTAGTCGACCGAGGTGCCTCGTTTGATATAATCGTACAGTGAGTTAAGCGAGGTGGCGGTGAGGCCATCGGATTCGGGAACCGTGATCGACTTAGCGAAGAAGTTCTCGTGCTCGTCGTAACCGGTTAGGGGAACTTTGATTGTGTTCTTGCCCGAAACTTTGACGAGGTAGTCGTACCAGGAGTATGACTGGACAATGACATTCGTGGGCGTGGGGAGGCCGCGAAGGAATTCGGGTCTTATCTTAGTATTGAACTCGGAAACGCTGCCAAAGAAGGCGCCGCTGGGAGCGAAGGAGCCGTATCCGTCCATATAAATACCGAAGGAGATGCGGTTGTCGACGACTGAGGCGTTGCGGGCAAAGTCCTGCAGATGGAGCAGAGTATTCGTAAACGTAGCCTTGGAGTTGAAGATCCCATCGAATTGTATCTCGAAGTAGGTGATGCTAGAGGGCGCGCTGCGAGTCTGAAGGTAAAAGCTGGTGACGATACCCAGGGAATCTGCCGCGCCGCGAATGCCCCAGAATATCTCAGAGTTCTGTGTCGACGACGCCGTCACAAGTGTCCCGTTGGCGAGAACAACGTCGACCTTCACGATGGCATCCATCGCCAAACCCCAGTTACGAGATGTATGGCCATATCCACCGTGCGTAGCGTGGCCGCCGATGCCAACGCCGGGACATGTGCCGTGCGAGAGTGCCTTCTGACCTTGAGTCCAGATACCATCGGCAAGGTTACCGAGCCGCACACCACCTCCTACTTTGACAACGCCGCTGGCATCCAATTGGATACCATTGAAGGCCTCGAGGACGATCATCATGGATCCATCCTTGCCGCCAGAAGCAAAGTTGGCATATGAGTGACCTCCTCCCTTGGCCTGAACTTTGATTCCAGCTTGTTTGGCGCAGACCACTGCGTCCTGAACATGCTGATTGGTAGAAGGTAGAACGACAACGGCAGGTGTATGGGGTAGGCGGAGATTGTAAGGCTCGATCAGATCGGCCCAACCGGCATCGGAAGTCATCTTATAAGGCACATTCCTGGTGTTCAGACATTGCAAGACTGACCCAGATGGTGTAGGGGTAGGAGACGTAGAAGTGGTGGATGTCGTAGTGCCCCCGTTGCCGGTGCAGCTTCCAAAGGCCGAATTGCACCCAGTTCCACAGTGGTCGACGGTCGACCCGCACCAGCCCCATTGGGAACAACAGTTTCCAAAAGTGCTTCCCAAGCAAGTGTAGCCATTTGTACCTGCGCAGCTACCATCGGTGGAGACCCTCTTAGTTGGCGTCGGTTGTGGTGTGGAAGAAGAACGAACGGTCGAAGAAGGAGGAGGATTGTTGGTACAGGTTCCAAAGGCAGGATTACAGCCAGTTCCACAATGGCCTGTCGTTGAGCCACACCATCCGTACTGAGAACAACAGTTGCCAAAGGCACTGTTCAAACATGTGTAGCCGTTCGCTCCCCCGCACGTGCCATCCGGGGAGACTGTCGCAGCAAAAGCAATGCTTGCGAGGAGCGCGCTTGCCGTAAGGGTAACAAGGGTCTTCATGGCGACAACTCCAGAAACGAGGGATAGGAGTTGGCTCTTTAAGAAGTGACGCGTTATGCGCCTAGAGCGAGAGTAAGAAACGAAGAGGAGTTGCTGAGCAACAGTTTGTTTGATAGGCCTGATGAAAGGGGACCACGCCCGACCTTAAATCTTCCCATCACTATGCGCCACCATGTTAATTCTAGGTAGGGTAAATATTGATTCCTAGACCCACTACCCACAATTAGCGCAAACATAGCATTACTCATGCGGTGTACCACTCGGTTCTTCACCCGAGTTGTCGTAGGAGTGACTTACGGAGGCAATAGATCTGCTTGAGGCAGGCTCAACCCGAACATGTTGCATTGCAATTGGCAGCGTAGCAATGCACGTGGCTTGGGAGGCTGAAATAATTCTGAAGAGGCAGACAAATCGCAGTATTGATGCGACGGCAGTGGTCAAAGTCGTGCACGGGTATACGAGGGCTGAAGTCTCGCTTGAACCTGAACGAGGATCCCTGCTCAGGTATATGCTATTCTTAGACCTCGACACAGACGTCAGCGAAGGCCGGTCACCATCGAGAATTGGGAAACTTCTCTTGTCTTTCCAAATTTGAGAGTCGGACTGTTTAATTTCTGAGTGTACCTTTTTACAGGTCGTCGGTGTGGATTGGTTGCTATTGGGTCGACACTCGACCCTTGGGAAGACGGCACCAACACCAAAAGAATCCGATTCATAGGGTTGGAGCATGGCAATGCGTATAAAAACGAAAACTCACTATCTTGCCCATCACAATGTAGAGCGCCGCTAGAAGAACTGATACATGTATTATTGGGCATATCAGCGGGAACAAGTAGATTTCAAAGCTCTGAGCCATCCCGTCCCATATGAAACCGCGTCGCAAAATAGGTCAATAATGATGCGCATCATCAACAAGTTGAGTCACCTGGGCATAAATACTTTCAAGACTCGATGTGCTGTTTTACTGGGTTGAACAAATATCCTGACTCGCCTACACGGAGATGTCGTTCGCATCCACCAGCTCTTTGCCATGGGCCTCTAAACCATGAATTTCTTCCGCAAACCTCAGGTTGAAGGTGGACACTCGCTTTGGTATTGCTATCTGTCTTCTCTCCACACATGTTTGGTATGCGGTCGGTATTTCGCGTATGTGAACAGGAATCAAATGGGGACATCCCACCACGCCTCCGTTTTTCCTTGTTTTTCAGCAAAAAAGGGAGCGACAGCACCTCGGGCATTGTGTTCCATAATCCCATTACAAGGTGATTCAACGCTAAACATTGACAACGTCTAACTTTGGTCTGCCTGCGGGTGGACTGCGGGTGGACTACTCCAGTCGAACAGAGTTTCTTCAAAGATATTCTTTTCCACATGGCCTGTTCTACTTGGGTTTTCAATGTTGTTCATAATGTTACAGTCTATTCAAGAGTACGAGGTCAAATCGGAGTTTCGCGAAAGTCACCCAGAGATGTCCATAAAGGTCATATCAAATCATTTCAGATGCGCAGTCAGAGACACAGAAGGTATCTTTCACTTCTCACTTGCTTGGGTGGTTTCCTCCGTCAGCCAAAGAAAGTTCCACATTCGTCCTTGGTCTTCAATTTTCGTTTTAAACGTTTTCTTTTGGGCAGGGAGAATCATGGTCCCCGCACATGGAGCAACAGAACAGCTTTCCGACAGTGTGTTGGCAGTTTGGAAGGTGTGACCCGTAATTGCTCGCACATTAATTCTAACTGCCCATATTCCTTTTGTCTAGTCACTTATGTTGCTCCCAGCCAGGTGGGAGCGGAACTCTCATTTGTAACTCCTCTGGTATCCTGATGCATTCGTTTTTGTTTTTCAACCATCGGGGATACTTCATTGCGACTTCGCCGAGCCGACGGATCGTATCGGCGTCCTCCACAGGGTTTCCGTATTATACCATTTTCCAATTTTGTTTCTTTTCCTGGTTGCTTGACAGGAGATGGAAGGGCGGCCAATTCCTGGTGCTCTGGTGCCACTGCGTAGACACCCGCTATGTCGGGCTACTAAATGCCGCGAGTCAATATCTAATGGTATTGTACAATCAATTCTCAGGTTCTGGACATTTATTCGTTCTGTCGTTTTTTGGAGACGACCGTCAAAGCCATGTATCCAAGTCTGGGGATCGATGTCACTGCCCGAAAGTGGTTCCTTGATATGCATCGGATGTTTTCGCTCTAGGTTCAAGCGCTGATTGCTCACATACTGCGCACTTTGTCG
The DNA here is from genome assembly GCF_010094085.1 of Westerdykella ornata. Classification (NCBI taxonomy): domain Eukaryota; kingdom Fungi; phylum Ascomycota; class Dothideomycetes; order Pleosporales; family Sporormiaceae; genus Westerdykella; species Westerdykella ornata. The sequence continues at coordinate 43,281 of NW_022986895.1, forward strand.
GTCTTTAGGCGTTTGATGCTCTTTATCCGCGCAGCGTTATTTTCGAACATTTTCGGAGTTCAAGCTGTCTTCGGTCCGAAAAATTTTCATACGCTCACAGCAGTGAATGGTGATCACATGTGCATACTTCCAATAAGACAATCGCCCGGACATTATCTGATGAGGATATGCCTTTAGTAGTACAGCATAGAGTCAATCGAGTGCGGTCCATCTAAGTGTCGACAACACTCCCTTTCGCTATCTCAGACACATAAACCTATGCCTGGACTGTTTTCGATACCAGAAACTTAAGTCTCTGCCAAGTTGACAATTACATCGTGTCTGCTGATAATTCTTTCGGCTGTTGACTGATATTACTTGAATAGGCCGGGTTCTCAAACCGCACTCTTGCCTCCATTCGGTGAACTTGTATTTGTTTTAGAGTCAAATGGGTGCAATCTTGTGTCTCATTATATGCTTCATTGGAGGTTGATCGGTGTCCTGGATCCATGATGAAGGCGAGTGGCGAGATTTTATGGATTTTCGGTGAGAAAATCCATTATGATATCGGATCATGGTCTTTAGATCATGTAGTCGTAATCTTCATAATATCGACCTTGGGGTTTTTTTTTGTTCAAAGCACATGGAATGCCGCATGTCTCGTTTTGGATTAGAGAAGTCTTTTGTGCGGGATACGACGGCTTGGAAAAGCTCAGTTTTATATCAGCGGTAGTGTGTTGCACCATAGATATTGCAATATAGGTAAAAGAGCGCATATATCAGCACTCCTTCCCACGGAAGACGTTCATGCAGAGTACAAGTGTACTTTAGGTGTTTAGGTGAAGAATGGATCTTCCGTCATAGCTCCAGTAATTAAATATTTGCGGTGGGTTAAACCATTTCTAGAGTTGTTCGCAAAACCACACCATTCGAAATTTCTCGATCTGTTTTGAGAAAGCTCTCAAATCAACATGAGCCCTCTGCACGACTTTTCCGATGGAGGCCCGAGAAGGTCATCTGGAGAACGACTGCGATGTTTACAATCCCTGGAGCTGCATTTACTCCATTCTCCAAACATACGCAATCGCCAGTGGTTTTCAGAAGGGACGGTCCACGAGTCAAGAGGACATTAAATGAATCGGTGTATGATAAGAGTTTACAGGGGCTGGCCTCATTGTTTCTGCTGCTGCTGGGGCTGCATGTCCCTGCTGCGTATCGATGTCTGATTCGAATCGAGACATTAATCGAGTACATGTCAAATTAACGTTCGAAAAGCGGACTCATTACGACCGCGCAGGAGAAGTTAGCCTGATAGAAATTCCAGATCCACGAAACAATAGAAATTTCCATGCAATTGTAGAAGTTGTTGTTCGTGAGAGAGATGGCGAGCGCAACCGACGAACATTCGAACTCCGGCAGGCTTTTCTTTTTCTGTCGGAACTCCACACATTCCTCTTTTTGGTGAGGGATTTTAGAGGAACATAGCCAGACATGTTTATTTTGTGAGAAAGATCCCATGAGCTTGTGTGCGGTTGACCATCCATTCGGCGATCGAGGTCTGTTTTTCGAGCGGAACCCGACGACATCGAATCCATGTGTTTGGACTTTCGAAACTCAATTCATAATGGGAACCTGTGAGGATTTTGGAAAAGAGAAGCATCGGGGCTGTGTGTATAGTCAAGCAAGAGCGAGACCGAATCCATAAGACTTTTCTGAAGAAGCTTTTCGGAATGCCGGGGGAGCGCGAGCACCGAACATCGGCTTGTCTCATCTCCTTTAAGAGACTGCACACATGCAACTGGTATTCGGCTATTTTGGAAAAAGGGAAGAAGTGATGAAGTGTGGAGAACGGTGGAGGAGGACGATGGGTTTATATATGCGGAGTGTGGACGTGTGGGTTCTTGGCTTACACTAAGTAATCAGAGGTAGAGATGCTCGAAACACATAGGGACATGGATATGTGAGGGCGTTATCTCTGAGAAGTTGATAAGTATGATGATGATGATCATCACCAGCGCAGATATCGCGTTATGACCAATCAGTAGCCCTAACGAGTATAGACCGCGGCCACCGCGGATTCTATTCATAAACGTTCAAGTGCGCTCAAAAGCAGTGGCAAGCAAAGAGGAATTTCATGTGCCATACCAGCCATGATTTTCCATGTTTCATTCCTCAAACTTCGCATCCGGACTTCTTAACTCTCAGCCAACTTCGTCAATGCATCCCCGTCCACCCTCAATCCCACCCACTCATTCTTCTGCTCTGCGCCCAGGCTCTTATAAAACTCCAAACTCGGGGTATTCCAATCCAGACAGCTCCACTCTAACCGTCGACCTCCAACCTTGACCGTCTCTCTTGCCAGCTCCCTGATTAACCCCTTTCCGTATCCCCTCTTCCGGTATTCGGGCTTGACGAAGAGGTCCTCGAGGTAGATGCCCGGTGCACCAGTCCATGTGCTGTAATTGTAGAAGTAGAGAGCCATACCGGCGATCTCGCCTTCCGGCGCCGTCAATAGGAGCGTTTTCGCATAGCCGGGGGTGAAGGAAGGGTTCGGAGACGAGGCGCTGTCGGCGAAAGAGAGGGTATTCTCTAGCCGCTCTTCTGTAGCCTTCACAGAGTCGGTCGCGTTCTCGTAGGCGGCGAGCTCGTGGATCAGGCCCAAGATGGTGGGAACGTCTTGCGCGTCTATTAGCGGCGTTTAACGCATGGCAGGGGATGTATCGTAAGCATACCCTCACGTGTCGCATGGCGAATTGAGTAACCTTCGGAAGGCATTGTGAATGTGGGGTGTCGAGATTTCAGTTAATTGATTCCGAAAGTGGGACGTTAAACGGTTCATGCGTCGAAGAAAATGCGCCCTGCCGGTGTTGAAAGTGACATGACTGCAACTTTAACCTCGGTACGGCGTAATATTTCTCCGGTTGAACCCATTGAACTGCTCATGAATTGGCCTCTGAGGTGTTTCCGACTTGCTTACCGGCGTTGCGAGCAGCAGACAGTTTTGGTTGCCGTCCCTTCTCATCCACGCCAGAGAACAGGGCATCATCCACAGAGCAGGAGAAGACCGGCGGAACGGTGGAAGCCCATCGCGAAACCCAGCCACTGCGAGTATCATCCCATTCGAGCTTGCAGCAGTAAGAAAGAATTTCTGCATACAATCTCCTCATCGTCCGGGCGGTGATACTGTCGGTGGAGGACTGCAACTCCGCCCGTTTGTCGGCCTTGGTTGGTTTATCCAGAGCTATGGCTTGCTGAATGGCGACTTGCGAACTCACAAACCGATCGTCTGTTTGTGTGGATGCTATAGCTGGTGTTCTCCTTGGAACGATACCGCTCCAGCGCGCTTCTCCAGTAGCAAGCGCCTTGAGATGGTCCCACTCGGCGTTGGGCAGAGGTGGCAGAAGCTTCTCCATGGTGTCCTTATACCACCTTTTGATGTTATTCCGCGCTCTTTTGATAGGCATTGGGCGCTCCCAAACATTGTATATATCTGTCTCCAGCTTCGTCTTCCTCAACAATGCGTGCAGTGCTGCTCCCTTTTGCACCTGGCCGGTGATGACGGCCTGGAGTCTGGAATATGGAGCCGAGAGGCTGAAAGTTACCTTGCGATCTGAAACTTTCTTGGGGGAATCGAAAAGCCGGAGGACAGGCCTATCGCTGTAGTACAGCTTCTGCAACGGGGCCAATTCTTCAGGGTCTGCTTTCTGCGCCTCGGAATTGACTGGCGGCTCCGGTTTGATGAGATCGTCGAGTAATGCGTATCTGCGTCGCCCAATCCTCCCATAGGTATGGAGTAAGACCTTTCGCAAGCAACTCCTCTCGCCCATGTTGGCACGTCGCAGATAGTTGAGACCTTTTTCGGCTTTCTTTTGCATGTCCGCCGTACGGCTCTCAATCACAGTAATGGGTCTTCTCTTGAAACCGGAGCGCCGGTTCTCCTTGGCCAGGGACGTGGCATTTTGGGTCGGTTGATATGCCTTGAAGCGGCCGACGATGTAGCGTCTGAAATAGCTGCGCGCAGTCGGGTCGGGTAGATAGCTGGCCTCGCGGAGAAGGGCGCGCAGCAGATGGAGCGACTTCAGTTGCGACGCATTCGGGAAAGATTTCGACATCTGCGGGCATCCATGGATTGATTGAGCGTGGATGGGAAGTAAAGATATTCGTTGGAGACGCGGAACGCTATGGTTCAGTTTCCCATCATCACCTGCATGCCAAGACATATCACGTGATTGAGATTTGAGTCTACCACTTGCATAGTTAACTTCCCGGAAGAGGGTAAAAACTCAGGAGCTTTCATAGAGATTGAACAATGAGACTCTATCTCCAGTGCCTGCTGGTCAGGAGACGACCGGAAGAGCGGAACGTATATGACGGGCTATCCACGGCCCACAAATACCTAATCCTAAGCTTATCTAGGTAGAATACTCTGATTTTCATGGTGCTGTATACAACGTCGACCTCACAATTCAACGTTGAATGATGAACTTCATTTATCAATACCAGACCATTTCGTAACAGCGCCGATTCCAATGGAAAAACGAAACAATGCTCCTGATTGGTTCCACAGCTTTTCGTTTCGCTTACTCTTGCCGGTTACGGTGTACCTACAACGCGCACGTGCACCACAGAACGCGACGAACGACGTACGCGCTCACCAACCGCCTCTTCGGGCGTCCAGCTTCAACCCACGCAATCTCTCAACCATTCCGCGCATAGTCACCCACACATTCCCCGGTTCGACTTGCTCTATTTGAGTTGCATCGCATTGATCTCTCAACTCCAACGCTCTACGTATCGCAATCGACCTCGTCACCCTTCGCGCCTCGGTATGGTCGGGCGGGACCACCTTTGCTTCCCCGCATAGTTCGTTCTCCAGGGTTACGCCGGTATAATGCAAGTCGCGCGCTCTAATCTCTCTGCCTCGTTTCCTTCTGGCTCGGCCTCCCAGCCTGCCATGTATCCTGGCGGCTCCCAAAATGCTGCCATGCCGGCCCCATCGTTCTCCCGCTCCTTCTCCGACGTGAACGGCTACCAGCAGCATCCCATGGAGAAGCCCCAGATTTATACGGTAGGTTTGGTGTCCATTGTACAGGAAGCGCCATTAACATATCCAGGCTGTCTACTCCGGAGTGTCTGTTTATGAGATGGAGGTTAACCGTGTCGCCGTGATGCGTCGCCGATCTGACGGCTGGCTGAATGCTACCCAAATCCTCAAGGTCGCCGGTGTAGATAAGGGCAAACGGACCAAGGTGTTGGAGAAAGAGATACTGACAGGGGAACATGAGAAGGTTCAAGGTGGCTACGGCAAATACCAGGGCACGTGGATCAACTACCGCCGCGGAAGGGAGTTCTGTCGCCAATATGGCGTAGAAGATATCTTGAGACCCCTCTTGGATTATGACATGAGCGGCGATGGCAACGTCGGACAAGGCATCGAGACTCCCACGAAGGAGCAAGCTATGGCCGCGAACCGTAAGCGCTTTTATACCCAAAGTATGGACGGCCGTACCGCAAACCAGAACGTTGGCGGAACCTTCTTCTCCAACATATCTTCCACGGCGACAAGCGCCCTCGCTGCCATGAACAAGGTCGCTAGAATGAACTCTCCGGCACCCCGTCCCCCAAGCTCGTCACAGCGGAGGTCCATTGGCCGTCCATCGCAAGGTCCCATGGGGAGCCAGGATTCTTTCCGTGCCAGCAGTCAGCAGAGTGTCCCCAGCCTGGCGTCCGAGAGGAGCTTCGGCGCCAATGGTCTCACTGACTCGGCGTATGGCACTGGTCAGGATAATGATATACAGGAACCACCCAGGAAACGAATGCGACCATCGCAGGAAGAGTCGTTCACCCAACCCAATGGGACCGACATGTCGTTGAGGGATCAGGGTTCTCCGACTGAACCGAGCGAGTCCTTTTACCAGACTGGCCATCAGATTACCACCGCTGATGGCGAGGTTCCTACTGCTCTCCCGCCTCTGCCTTATCCCACCGACAAACTATCCGAAGAGAAACAGGCCATGCTGACAGAGTTGTTCGCAGACCAATCCCGGACCGACTTCACGAACCACCCCGCCATACTGCACCTCTCTGGCTCAGATCTGGATCTTCCCATTGACAATGCGAGCAACACTGCCCTCCATTGGGCGGCGACGCTCGCGCGTGTCTCGTTGATGCGGCTCCTGGTGTCGAAGGGAGCCAACATGTTTCGGGGCAACGCTGCTGGCCAAACGCCTCTCATGAGCGCTGTCTCTGTGAACAACAGTCTGGACCACAGCTGCTTCCCTGAGACGCTCGAGATCCTGGCTCCCTTGATTGAGCTCCGTGATGCCCAAGGGAGGACAATCCTGCATCATATCGCCGTCACATGCGCCATCAAAGGACGTGCTGCGTCGAGCAAGTACTACCTGGAGGCGCTTCTGGAGTATCTTGTGAGAAGTAATATCGGCCATAGCCAGTCGGAGAATGGCCCCAGCCAGTATGGAAAGCCCATTGGACTCATGCGCTTCATGCAAGAGATGGTCAACGCGCGTGACAAAGGCGGTAACACGGCTCTGAATCTCGCTGCCAGAATTGGCAATCGCAACATCATCTCTCAGCTCATGGAGGTGCAGGCAGATCCCACGATACCAAATGACAAAGGCACTCGACCGCTCGATTTCGGCGTTGGGACTGATGCGAATGCGGAGCCGCCGACACGCGTGGATAGCCCAAGTAAAGGCAAGGCCCCTCTGAGTAAGGTTGAAGAAACCACCAGGGAGATACAGCCTCGTAGGTGACCTTCTTTTTCTCGTGCAATATGTGCATACACTAAAAGAGCATAGTTATGAGTGGTATATTGCAGAGTGCCAGCATGCAGTTCACTCAAGAAGCTCGTCTCAAACAAGATACCATTGACCGCACGAATGAGACGATTGCACAGCTGTCTGCGTTGCAAAGAACAGAACAGGAGCGCCTAGAGCAGTTACGGGCGCGGCTGCGCACGCGACAAGATCGTGCAAAGCGGATCGTCAACCTGAAAAGGTGGCTAGAACCTCAGCGACACAACCTGGCTATCGGCACAGGATCAGACATACGCGAAAAGCGGAAGCTTGGTTATGCCGACAGCGATGGAGCCGGAGTAGTTGTGCGTGCTGAAGATTTGCCTCGTGAACTTCATGTCGCGGGAGAACACCTCATCCGGAAAGCATCCGACGGACCCTCATATTTCTCCACACCTCTCCCTGTAGACTTGCCCGCCATGGCGCAACAATATGCCCCTGCGCTCGCCGCGTTGCCGTCAATATCAACGCTTCGCCATCGCCTGGAGGTGTATATACAAAACAACGCGAATCTTGCAGAAAGGAGCCGTAAGCTCAAAGAGAAGGACGGCCAGCTCGAAGCCATGTACCGCAAAGTGGTCAGCCTGTGCACTAAGGTCGAGGAGGACCGCATCGATAGCGTCCTGGAAAGCCTTGTGCAGGCTTTGGAGAGCGATCCACTTGACGGAGTGGAGGTATCGCGCGTAAGGGAGTTTTTGCGTAAAGTGGAGGGTGTCGAGGGGTAGTGTCCCTGCTTCGGAGGGTTGAAAACCTGCGCCATCCACTCGACCTCCGAAACGACTCTGTTTGACGATGGGCGTTTGAGTAGGATCACCGCATGTTTCTTTCCTGTCCATTCTTCGAGAGATTCTTATTCGACTGCACGAAGGCACTGCGCGCCGTTCCATCATGACGTTTGAGTTTATCACGGATCCGGCCGGTACACGTTTTACGAACATTTTCACTCCTTGTCGCGGTTGTTTTATTGAGCAGCACTGGAGAGGATGATTACCTATGTTTGCTACTGCGGAATACAGGAAGGGATAGCGCCTGAATTACCCTGTGAATAGCTTTTGGCCATGTTGATAGGGGCGTTTCACTGATAGCTCACAAAACGCTGGGAATGTCTATCTTAGGTACAATAGGACCACCTTGAGCCGGGTTCTCCTGGCCGTCATGTCCGGTTACTACTACGCTTTCCACCTTAGGATCGTCAGTGAGTGCTTCTTGAACACGAACGATCCTTCACCGTTCCACCTGCTCTCCTCAATCCCGACCTTCTGCTCCTCCTCCGTGTTGACAACATGCACTTGCTCTCCAGTAACCACATGTACCTCGACGTCCCCTTTCGCTACTCCCTGGAGGTCAACCTCATAATCCCTCTCTTCATTGACATTCACTATCGCCAGGCTCACCCATCCATCATCACTAATACAGGCACTACAATCCAAGAAGGGCGTTTCAATCGTTCCCCTTATCCACTCGGGCTTCGTCGGCCCCGTGTACTCCGGACACCGCACATTTACCGCCACAGTATGCCCGCGCATATACTTCGAGAACAGCAGCAGCGGCCACCAAGTAGTCTGTTTGACGAGGCCACTCGGGGTCGTAAGGAGCGGGGAGATGACGTTGACGGATTGCGCGATATTGGCCATTCCTACCGAGGCGGCTTGCCGGATGAAGGCGTTGAGGAAGACGGATACGGCCAGCGCGTCCGACAGCGTGTACCTCTCTTCGGCGCCCTGCTCGCCTGGCGCGCGGACGGGGTCCCACACGTTCCATTCGTCGAAGCAGATGGTTTGGCGGGGCACGGTGGGCGGGACTTTGTTCTCGATGCGCGCGAGGTCGATGAAGGACATGGCCATTTGGATGGCGCGTTCGGCTGCTCTGGGGGCTGCGAAGGCGTCAGTATTAGTCCGCGGGTTCTTGTGTGGCAGGGTCCATGGATTTTCTAGAGATAGAGAGAGAGAGAGAAAAACATACCAGTGGCATTCTTCAAATGCTCCTCACTCGCCGTGTACAAATGGATCGAATGCATATCAATCAAGCTCTTCGTCTTATCTCCGCTGAGGCCATGGACGTCCCACTTGACGCACTCCTTCAGCACGTAGTAATCCCAGCTGGAAAACCCCGTCTCGCCGCACAGAATCAGCGTGATGCTGGGGTCGAGGAGTTTGAGCGCCTTGGCCCATTGGTAGGCCTTTTTGGCGTAGTCTTCTTTGGTGAGCTGGGCGACTTGCCAGGGGCCGTAGCATTCGTTGCCGAGGGCCCAGTATTTGACCTGAGATTGTTAGGAAAGTGGGTTTGCGAGAAAAGGGAGGTACGGTGCCGTACGTTGTAGGGTTCCTGACGACCGTTTTTGCGCCGCAGGTTTGCATAGTAGGTATCCTGCGTGCCGTTGCAGTACTCGAGCCATCCGAGGGCTATACTAGATCCGCATCAGCCCTCTCTTTCTTCTTCTTCTTCTTCTTCTTCTTCTTCTTCTTCTTCATCATCATCATCGTCATCATCATCTCTTCATCTCAACACCCTCCCCAACTCAAGCACAACTCAAACCCTTTGGGGAAGAATCCAGAAAAACGGAAAACGCACCTTCATCCAACGTGCCGGTCCCGAAATTCAAACACAGATACGGCTCCGTGCCGACCTCCTCGCACCACCTCATAAACTCGTCGGTGCCAAACTCATTGCTCTCGACGCCCAGCCAGGCCAATTCGGGACGCTTCGGACGCTGCTCCTTGGGCCCCACGCCGTCGAGCCAGTGGTACGTGGCGACGAAGTTGCCGCCCGGGTATCGCACGACGGGGACGCGGAGTTCTTTCATGGCGGCCATTACGTCTTTGCGGAAGCCGGTGGTAGGGTCGGAGAGCGGGTTGGAGGGGTCGTAGAGGCCTGTGTAGATGCAGCGGCCCATGTGTCTGGAGATTCGGAGTTAGGTTGGGGGGAAGAGAAAGGAGGGTATTTTTTTGTTGGTAGGGGGAAATGTTTACTCGGTGAAGCCGCCATAGATGTTGTCGTTTATCTTTGAGATTTTGTGCGTGGGGTGGACGGTGATGGAGGGGTTCTCGGTGGAGGGGATTGGGGTGAATGTTGCCATTTTGGATGTCCTTTCCTCTTCTCAAACCCTCGATATACAAATATCTCTTTCAAGTCAACTCTCGTCGTCTCTTGTCGTGCTATAGATATATATCAGATTCCGAAAAACATACCGGTGGTCCAGCATCCAGAAGCCGAGGGCAGGCGCTAACCGCATCTGGAGCACACCCCAGTCCCTCTCATTCGTGGAGAAACTGCCGATCTGGTCGGCTCCGCACTTCAACCAGACCACACATGGTGAAGGGACTAGGAATTCCTGCGTGGAGGAGTCCAACTCGGCCAATTGACGCCGACGATGCCTCGGTCGGAGAAATCTGGGGAGGGCTTTCTGGCGATGGGACATGCTAGGGGCGGGCAGCGGGATAATTCTTTACTGGAGGGGAAAGGGTGTGGGCATGGAGAGCTACCCTGGTTGATGGGCAAGGGGAAGAGGGGAGCTGGAGAGCTCTACGGAGGTATAAGATGTGGATCCGGGGAGCTTGAGCTGTTGCTGCTGTTGTGAACTTTTTGTGTTTCTGTACACAGTAATCGACATGGCGCTTCCGCCTAAGTGGTATCAGGTCAGTGATCCACAGTCATAACCATAACCCTGGAACATGTCTTTTGACACTTTAAACAGTTCCTTGTTGGCCTCTTTGCGTCCCTCGGATCGCTACTCTTTGGCTATGATTTGGGTGTCATCGCTCAAGTGATTGCTTCGCAGTCTTTCAATGCCAAGTTCAAGCCGACCGATGATGAAACGTGAGCCTTCGTCTCTCCCCTTCCGAGATACGTGCTTCTAACGGGTATGCAGAGGAGCGGTCGTGTCAGTCTTCACTGGCGGAGCCTTCTTCGGAGCGGCGGCCGCTGGCCCCATGGGTGATCTGTTGGGTCGGAAATGGACTATCATGATTGGAGCTCTCGTGTTCTGTCTTGGTGGAGCTTTGCAAACTGGGGCTCAGGCTTTGTCATATTTGTATTCTGGTCGGGCGATTGCAGGACTGGGGTATGTTCGGAATCGCCGGAGCCTCTCCAGAAAATGCTAACTTTCTGACAGAGTCGGAGTATTGTGCATGATTGTTCCCTTATATCAGGCCGAGCTGGCACATCCTAGCATCAGAGGACGCATCACCGCTCTTCAACAATTCATGCTGGGAGTTGGCGCCCTTGCAGCAGCTTGGATATCTTATGGTATTACTCACTTGTTACTCCCTTCGACCATCTTCTAACATAGTCTTAGGGACATATGTCGGCTTCGCGCCTACCAACGATGGCCAGTGGAGGACCAGCTTGGGCATCCAGATCATCCCCGCTCTTGTGCTTGCCGCCCTCATCCTCTTCTTCCCCGAATCCCCTCGCTGGCTCATCGACCACGGCCGCCCTGAAGAAGGACTGCGTACGCTCGCCCAGCTCCACGCCCATGGCAACACCGAGGACCCATTCGTCCGCGCTCAGTACGACGAGATCCAAGAAGCCATCACATACGAGCACGAACACGAGGCACAATCCTACGTCGAACTCTTCACCGACCGTTCCTGCTTCCGACGTCTCTTCCTGACATGCGCGCTTCAAGCGTCCGTACAAATGACCGGCGTTTCGGCGATCCAATACTACAGCGTCACCATCTACGGCCTCATGGGCATCAAGGGCGACGAGACGCTCAAATACCAGGCCATATCCTCCGTCATCGCCCTCATCGCGCAATTCCTCTGTATCCTCCTCATCGACCGCCTCGGCCGCCGCTGGCCCCTCATCCTCGGAAACCTGGGCAACATGGTCACCTTCATCATCGCCACCATCCTGCTCGCCAAGTTCCCGCCCGGCGAGAGCGGAAACAAGGCAGCGGCCTGGGGTTTCATCGTCATCACGTGGATATACAATTTCTCCTTCAGCGCGACGTGTGGCCCGCTGTCGTGGATTATCCCCGCCGAGGTGTTCGATACGAAGACGAGGAGTAAGGGCGTCTCGATTGCGACCATGGTGTCGTTCGCGTTCAATACGATGATTGGGCAGGTTACGAAGCCGGCGATGACGCACGTGGGGTATAAGTACTACTTTCTGTTCATTGTAAGTGCCCATCTCCCGTATAGACCATGTGTAAGCGTGTACTGACTCCGGCGGCAGATTTGCAATTTCACCAACGCGCTCTTCTTCTGGGCCTTCCTGCCGGAGACGGCCAAGCGCCCGCTTGAGGAGATGAATCATTTGTTCAGGGATGCGCCGTTGTTTGTCCCGCCGATGAAGAAGGCGGATTACATGTCCCATGAGTTGGAGCACAGAGTGGAGGAGGTGGAAGCGAAGCAGGGGATCTCTCATGCGGAGAAAGCGTAGATGTAATAGGACGGCGGTCGAGTGTGGCATGTTGGCAGAATATGTAGAGAAATAATTGGATGTGATGTTTTAATCTGCTGTGTCATAGCCATGTGTCTTGTAACTAACCGTTAGAAGGTTGCTCGTTACAACTGCAAAGGTTTCAGTCTCACGAAACGCGTTGTTGACCGCATCTTCTGAGCTTCTATGTAGGGTTTTCCATGGAGCGGAAATACTTTTCTTTTATCAATTGCCAGTATGTGTAGTCACCCGTTGTCGTGTGCCACTCACGGCAGAACAATCCATCATCTGCCCATTTCTTTTGCTTTTTACGATGAAATACTTAACCTAACATGTTGCTGCTGCTGGTCCTAAACCTAACACATCTCACAGAGCGTATAGCATAACCAATTTTGTGCCTCCGCATGGCGGCGTTGATCACGAGTCCACTGTCTTTCCGTATCTGACACCATACCTCTCCCTCCGACGACCACACCTCCCTCGGAGAACGCCAGACCGCTCTCTGCAAGCTCCGAACTGTTTCATAATTTCTTCCAGACTCTTCCAAAAAATCTCTGGAGCCTGCGCATCGACCAATGGGAGTCTCAAAATTTTGTGTCTTTCACCGGCGCAACGCATCCCCCGCTGGGGAATATATAAAGTCTCCTCCCTCCACGCTCCTCCCTCCCTCCTTCTTCCCACAACCACCGCGGCGACAACCTCCACTCCATTCTTCTGCGAGTGTGTTGTATCTTTCTCATCAGTGTCTTTTCTTCCATATCATCTTCTTCGATCTTTGATGGCACCTGCCTTCCATGTTGAGCTTCAGCTTTGCTCAACTCACCTTCACCGCCCTCTTCCGCAAACTTTTCGCCACCTCCAGCAACCGAAGCAGAGAGACTACCAGCCATTCGTTCTTTGAATCTTTTTCAAGAACGTCTGGCTAACTGTTTCCAGGACCTTTCCTTCCTCGGCGCCGCCTTTCCCCCTCCCTTCCCCCCTTCCCTCCCCTCCCCTCCCCTTGCACATTCTTCCTTCGTCTTTGACCGCGCCTTCGGGTTGGTGAGCACTGTCGACTGTCCTCACCTGAGCCATGTTGATGGATATAACATGGTGCCGTTGTGCACCAGATGGAGGCCAGACATCTGGGGGCCCGGTGATCCGGCGGCTCTGCGGGACGTTGTGTTACGGCCAGGACGCACTCTCCGAAGGGTTCAGAGCCTCTGTCCACCGGCCGAGGAACCTGGAGTGAGACTGACAAGTCGAACGACGCCGCTTAATTAAGCCGTTATGACCCGCAGTGGATCCTCTCCAGAGGGGGTTCGAGTGACTCCGATTAAAATCGCTTCGCGCGGTTTCTCCACTGCTGAAGTGGCCTTTATTCCTGAGGGACGCGGTGGCTTCCGTTGGTGTTTGGTAGGTTGCGAATCGTACGGACGATGGTTAACACCAAGGTATGTACTGGTCTTCCATTCCGGGATGGCTGGTAGTCTCTCTCTGCTTCTGGATTTCGACCTCATTGCTGGATCCTTCCGGGTTGGATTTCACTTCAGGTATGTGCTGCTCACATTGGGTCTTCGCTAACATCCATTCCTCTACATTGAGTCATGGGGCGAAGGGGTGGAGGGGTTCAATATGGGTTGCGGTGTTTTGGTCTCTAAGTCTGTGGAGGAGTTGTGGCTTCGCATATATAGCACAATGCAATCATTGCCTCCCTCACTGCCATAATATCTCTTATCGATTTGAGTGACAGTCTTCTTTGGTGAACAGTTACTGAGCCATAGTGTGTCCCAGCAGTAGATTATCGTGCCACCACGGCATGCAAGGTGAACCGGGCCGCTTACCTTCATGCTTGCTCTCAGCTCTTCCAGACGGAATTGTCACCTGTATAGCCTAGGCTTCGTGTCTCTTTATACGATGTGCATCCACCTGTGACGCTAAATCCGGGCGACTCACTACAGCGAGTTCCATAAGTTGCCGACGTCCTCTGCGTATTCTTCTTTGGCACTAACCAGGCATAGGTCCCGTTCAGCGGGATCGAAGTAAACACAACTGAAGACATTAGCTAGATAACATAGCCGATTCCGTCACGTAGTTTGGATAAGAATTCCATCTGCGGAAATCGTCGGCAAGGTGGGCTGCGATATCAGGTTGACCCGGAACATGAATTCTCTAGCAAGTTGTATACAGGTTTTCACGTTGAAGCACTGCCTAGGAATTCAGGTTCTGATGCAGACACAAGATCAAGATTGTGCGATGTGATTTTATATATTCGTATATGTACGACTCAGCTAAGCAGTCGTCTCTTCTCCGAGTGCGATTCTGAGATGCAGAACGCCCAGTAGTGCCATATCTCCGCCCTAGCAAGATACCAAAAAGCCTAAGCTTCACCTACACCACGAGCGGCAACTAGAGACTTACCCACCAGGAACGACCTACGCAATGCCGAGTCCCACCGCTCAGAAACGGGAAGTCATGGGCTGCATCTAGAAAGCAAAACGCCTTACAACATTCCTCCTCCCCGCTCCTCGCTCCCCATCCCCCTCCCCCTCCCCCATCTCCGCCGCACTCCACTCACAACGACAAATCCCCCCAAAAGCCCTAAGCTGACCTCTAAACCATCATACCCTGCTAGAACCTTCAAGGCCTCTTTGTGAGAACGTATGGTGGGCTTGTTGGTATAGAGAGTGCGGTTTGGATGGCCGGCTGTGAAGTGCACCCTTCCCATCTGGATAAAGCTGTGTAGGATTGGACCGTTAAGCAGACAATGTTGGCGGTGGAGTGAATAGGGATGTTTGCATGGGAATAAAGAATACTACTCTAGCGTAAGTGAATTGTGTAGGGTATGGGGGAAGAAGTGCTGGCTTGGCAAAGAACAATGCATTCCTATTCATACATGCTATGTTTATGTTCTGAGTTGTTGGCGAAAGGCTTGGTGAGTGCACTATGTGTCTTCTGTCCCACGTCAACGTCTTACATTACAATCCCACCTCAGCTGGACAGGGAGGCAATCAGATTGGTGGAACTCTGCTGAGGCTGGGGTGATGGGAGATATGTGTTACAGAACTTAGCTTAGTGAAGTACTGTCCTGTTCGGAGAGTAAACGGGATGTTGGCAATTGTGTGATGACTGAAGTGCATTTGAATCATGGAAGCGGACCTCAAAGTTATCGATATACAGCATCACGCGAAACGGAGCGAATTATTACGCAGTCTACCCGTATCTCGGCCTTTTTATGGATGACATGGGAGCCCATCTCTCAACCCAGATGCAGTGCTATCGTACTGCAGTAGTAGTTCGGCACATCACCGCTGTGGAGTATGGCCTCTCACATCACATCTCTTCCTCCTAGGTATGATAACTCACCTGGGCAGAGATGCACGAAAGTAAGTCGGTCCCCAACCCAAGGTCTCTCAGTCCAGTTCAGAACTCTTAGATCATGTTCACAGAATTGTTGCTGCATACTGCCATATATTGTACATTCAGAGTTTTATGCTACTTTTCGCATTGTACAAGCTCCCAAGCCAATTCTTCCACCAAGTACGCAAGACTCAACATTGTACATTCACAACCCTCCCAGACCACTCACCTCCACAATGTCCACACCTCTGATCACCTGCGCTATAAAGCCTCGTCCCTAACCCACCACCGAGGACCATATCACTCCCAACACACTCAACTCACAAACCACATCCACATACCATCCATCCACCCAACCCATTACATCATCTCTTCCCAAGCCCATCACATCCCTTCCCCAATTCCCAACACCCAAACCCAAACCACACCCCTCATTACCACCCCCAACACTTCCCCAACACACCTCAAACCCACCCCACCCCACCCCCACCGCCATGGACGGGGACAGATTCACCCAACCCCAAGCCATCGCCCTCGTCTTCGGCATGACAGGAGGCTTCCTCACTCTCCTCATCCTCGTCCTCCTCTTCATCCGCCACGACCGCCGCTCCCGCCTCAAAGCCGCTTCCCGCCGCCGCGCCGCGGACATCGAGGCCGCGCGCACCGCCACGCATACCGCTGTCGTCGGTCTCGCCGGCCGCGCCGGTCGCGCATGTCCTCGTGCCGGGCGCGAGATGGTTCAGCCTCAGGCGGTGAAGCCGATGGCGAAGGCGAACGCAAAAGGTCTAGGTAAGAATGGAGTCGACATCTCAACCGTCGACGGGAGCATGATGCGCAAGTTCCACTCTGCGGAGACGGGGGAGGTGATTCACTACGGGAAGGGCGTTGAGGCGGATGTCGACGTTCAACTGGACGAGGTGTTTGTTGTGGGCGATGAGGCGGAGATGGGGTTTGAGGTTGTGGAGTTGGTGGAGGAGGAGAAGAAGAGGGATAGTGCGCAGTCTGGTGGTGCCGAGGGTGAGGATGAGGATAAGAAGAAGAAGTCTGTCGAGGATGAGATGTCGGAGCTTGAGAAGGCGGGTAAGGACAAGGCGGGGTTGGAGTTGGCGGAGTCTGAGAGGGAGGGGGGTGAGGAGGCGAAGTAGATGGTGTCAAAGGTAAGTGTGGGAGAGCGGGTCGAGTTTGCTCTCCTAGCTGCTGTGATCTCCCTTTGTGCCCTTGCCCTTTGGGGTAGTCGAATAGGTAAGTAGTCGCCGCTGGTCGGTGACACTGGACTGCTGAGCAGTTCGATACTTTCTAGCTGCCCATGAGGGTTCGGCTTTGATACAATAATATATAATAGTCAGCCCTAGTGGTCGATGTAAATGATCTTTTCCAGCTTTGTAAGTGATGTATTGTTCTGTAACTGGTGTTGTGTACGACTTAAGTGGTCTTGTGGATATTGTCACTGAGTGGATGTTTAGCCGACGTGTAGTTGCCTTTGGATTTTGTTATTTACGTACGATGACTTACCTACCGTGCGGTTGAACCAAGCATGTAAAGACTACAAGTTCTTCACTTGCATGACAAGCCAGGATCAAAGGTACCAGCACACTTGTCGAGACCTCTGTCCAGCCGACAAGCTCTTATGTCAACACTATACCAGAAGCCCAACCCTCAAATACCTTCAAAAAGGCAAGATCTCCCTATCAAAGGGAACAACAATCCACCAAATCTACCCAATACCAAGTGCAACTTACCCCATTCCAATACCTTCACTCCAACCTGGCTACAGGGCACTATTCGACGTCTTCCAAACCCTGGGAAGCTGGTGATTTGCGACTCTGGCAAGTTGTTAGAGGATGAGGCCATCTCCATCTGAGGAGGCAGGATCCTCCCCTTCCCACTCGAGAGCGAGGCAGTTATATCGATAGAGCGACCCCGACCCGAAGCTGCCAGATTCCGCTAGAACTGGAATACACTTGCCGTCAAGACTCTTACAATCCTGCCCTGTTGACGCGGAAGAGATGGTGGAAGAGAGGTGCAGTGCATGCTCCGTTCGGAGGCTCTCCAGAAAGGCATTGGCCGGTGCCCCGTGCGAGGCGCCACCGTCCAAGGTAGTCAGCTGCTCCTTGGCAATGCAGGTGGAGTGAATTCGATTGTATATATCTCAACAACAATGAGTATAGATATATAGGGCAAATAAGGTGCAGTTGCAATCTCGGTCATCTGTTTCCCATCTGCGGATGATCCATCAGGGTCAGTTTGGCTGCCATTAGATAGTCCCTCAAACTCTTCCGTCTGATCTCAGGGCCAATCTGAATCAGACTTTCTCCATTCTTCCTTCTCGGTACTTGCCTCCCTCAAGTTCAATAATCTTCTGAATACCCTAGGCGTGGAACCCTCTCAATCCAACGCCGTAGTCTCCACTGTTCAAGCTCCTCCCACGCCTTTGGTTTCAGGCTGAAGCCTTTGGAAGGCTGCGGAATGACGTCACGGGAAGGATGCGACACCACCCACTACGTACATACAGTAGTATACACAGTAAGACGGGTCTCATTGTGCACTGTGCAGCTGGAACTCATTGGAGTGGGTGTGCGAACGCAATATGGTTGGCGACATTTTCTCAACTCAGCCCAGATGGCAGCCATGTCATGCGCCGACCTTCTAGACCTGGTCTAACAGAGACCAACCCAGGTCCATGCTGTACGCGTTGCAATAAGCCTCACCACATGAGTATTGTCTTGTCCTTCTAAATCACTGTACCATGGATCGTAAGACCGTCGGCGGATGCGCATTCAGACGAGCTTCCGAGCTCGAGTGACACGCGACAGAATCGTGAATTTATAGCACCAGTCTTCTGTACAAAACCAACAGCAAATAGGTGGGGAATTCTTGAATCTGATAGCCTCTGCTACCTTGCCGTCGATGCCAGCCAACCGAGGGATCCAGTTGCACGGACATGCAACATACGGGTGGAAGGACAAGTGAGCAGCAGGTTCAGAAGGGCTGAATGCCCCGCTCTTCAGCTAGTCCAAAGTCCACTCGGCAACAACTGCAGGTGGAGATGCCTGAGACCCATTGCTTGCGATTTCGCACACAGAACTTACGACCCTATAGTAGATGTCATATGCGACGCAAGCGCACTCTGCATTCGCCGTCAACTCCAAGACAAATCTAGTAAGACAGCATAGTAATAACAGGGTTAGGAGTTTGCTGCTAGTTTGGACGATTCTACATCCTTATCATTCCAAGCTCTATTTGGGTAGCACTGACAGTGCCACATTCATAACCAATAGGGAGAAATGTCGTCAAAAGCCACCAAACAAGCCAGTTCAACATGTCGCAGAAGTGGCGTTGTTTCCTAACTTGGGCTCAGCATGCGCTTGCTCGATCTGCCCTTTAAGTACCTAGGTACTAGGGCACCCTTCTACTGCATCACGCCAACTACACAAGTCCTTCTAGCAACTTTGGCTATAGGAGTGCACGCCTAGAGTCAGAGTCGATGGAAAGCTCTCTGGCGGGAAACGTCAGGGACTTGACTATCGTGCTGCAGAACGAGTCCATCCCGTTGACTCTAGCCATCTGTTCAGTACCCTTCTTCCGCCAACCCCCCTGCGCCACGACACCACATCATTCCTACCACGGCACGGCTCAAGACGCCCTGTGCCCGGCCCCCACGAGAGTACCAACGAAACTACCTGTAGGCTTCTCAGCCGCTTCTGTATATCAATTCCGTTGCCAGCATCAACACCACCCCTCGATAGATCAGGCCAAACACCCTTGATATATCCCTTGCTCTCCTGCCGTTCGCGAAAGCATGCAAGGGCCCGGCTATCATCCATGCTTGAGGCAGCTCTTCGCGCTGGCGAGCCTCTCTTATTCCTCAGTTGGTCCGCCATGTCACCCTCCAAGTGGCAACAGGAAGTTGATCTTCCAACTCACCGTCTCTGATACATCATGACCTTCCAACCCTAACAACATATCGCGGGTGGGCGTTGCTGCAACCTAATATGTGCCGGTGTATCTGGAGACGTCCAGCTGCGCAGGGCATATGTCGGGAATGCGAGAAGGAGCTGGCGTCGGGGCCGGGGCGGAGGCATCAATTATGAATGGAAGGATACTAGGTGGACAACACTAGAAGCAGGATTCAGAATGGAAGGGAATCAGGCAGTGGGAGGAGGGGATCTTCAGCGCGAGGGTATATGGCAGTCACCTGTCTAGTCAATGCAAGTGTGAGCAGTGAGCCGAAGGGGACGTCTGGATAGCTCAGCCTGTTTCGTCATTTGCGCAAGATCACTGCAGGTGGATGTGCACGTTGGGGTGGGCGAGGAGGGGACGCCTAAGTCGCTCACCACTCCGTACATATCAGGGTAGCGTAATATCTCTTAACCCTATATGCTGTACAATCAATCCACCTTAGGAGTCTGCTTGCATTCGCCCTCCGCAGCTGCTGTAGTTTTGACCCCTGACCGTCTTTTGTATGCAGATGAAACACTCCCGTTATTGTCAAACTCCCAAGCCTCTCGACGCGTAAGCTAGCCAAACTTCCTGTGGTAGATACCTTCCCAACCCTCACCTCACTCCCACGCTCCTCACCTGGTGTCACCGCTCTTCCACTGAAGACATACAAGTAGAAAAGGCAACAAAAAAACCAAAGAGCAAAAATTCAAAAAAACCATGGACACAGCAAGGCTCGAACCGAAGCCCTCCAAAAGACAAAAAGGTCGAGCAGCCGAATCAATGCAATACTGCGTGACTCAGCCTCAACCGTTGGAAGCTGCTAGACCTTTTCGCTATCCTGTGTTCTCAGGGCGATTATTATAGGAATAATTGTTGTTTATATAGTCAAAAAGTGACGTTGTGGTTGTGTACGGATGTCCATCGCTCATATCGTTCGCTGCCTATACAACAAGAGCTAGTGCCTAATTAGGAAGTCCGACCATCAAACGCAAACACAGCTGCACTGCGGAGGATCTCACTGATTGGTAATTGATGAAGGCATCGCACGAAACCGAATGATTGAATAGTGGGAAAGTAACTCTTCACTCAGAAACATCACTTCAACATTGTAAAGGAGCGAAAGTTCAGGTACTCGAAATAGTCAATTCGACCATGTAAGCTCGACTACCATTACATCCCACACGATATCTAGAAGTCAGAACTCCTCTTCCACTCTTTTGAAGCTACCACCGAGCTATTCCGGTGCACCGTCGGGTTTAGTTGCCGACTTCCCTAAGCCGGTCCATAACGCCACTCGACGGCATCTAGCCAATTTGTTGCGCAGCTGGTCTTTGCAAAGGCTGGGCGCTTTCCACTTTACAACAGACCGGCAATGGCGAGAATACCTCCTGCAACTGCGCCCATGACAGGGAGGGCGGTAGGGGCTGCGGCGCCAGGGGACTGCGTGCCAGTCTGTGTGCCAGTGGTAGTAGCGCCGGCAGCGCCAGTGGTACCTTCAGTTGCGCTGGTCACAAGGGAGCTCTCGACACTGTGCACACTCGACTCGATGGAAGACAAGACCTCGCTCAAGCTGGTCGCGACACCGCCGGTTGCTGTCGCGAGTTCCGAGGTGATGGAATTGACTTCGGAGGAGATTCCAGACTCGAGGGAGGAAAGGGCGGAGCTGATGTCGGATGCAACGGAGCCGGTCGGGAGGACAGAACCCAGTGCAGAGGTGATGTCGCCTCCAACGGACTGAATGATGGACGAAACCTGAGCGGAGGCAGCACCAGCGGCCAGGGCCGAGACGAAGGCAGTAGTGAAACGCATGATGAGGTTCAAATGGGTGAATCTGAAGTTCGTTAGCAAGCAGTGGGGACGAGAGGAGACCTTTTATGATGGCACATACGGTGTTGGTGTCAAGTGAACGTTGGAAAGGGTCCGTCTGTGGGGAACAGTGTGGTGGAAGATGGGCCGAGCAATTCCTGGGTGAGGAATGGCTTTATATCCCCCAGCGGAAACAACGTAGTACGACAACCATGCCTAGTCCAGCCGGCAAGCACCACTCACCGGCTGCATGTAAACAATAGTCGGAGCTATCCGGGCTTTGTCCCACAGCGAAGACGGAGAACTGGATCCCCCACACCGTCCTTACGCGGCTCCTTCGCCGGACCTCGCCACTTGATGCACCGCCTCAGTCCGCCGTGCCAGGAGATTGCTCTCGAGTACTGGAAATGCAAGGAGTGGTTTCATGGGTCGATCCCTCCATGCGTGAAGAGAATGGCCGTGCGGCATAGTACTCATGGTAGAGCTTGAATACGCGGATTGACATTTGCCCAACTGTGGTAGAAGCTCGAAGACCCCAGGGTCCGATAGTCGCCATGACGAGAAGTGACGCTAGGTCGAATCATGGCTTTACTGGTAAATCGCCCGCTTCTTTGTTCCGGAGCCCAATCGGAGATTTTAGTCTGTCAACGGCTTCAAGAATGCACTTTTCTTGCCGGATAAAGATAGACAACCAGTCTGGAAGGGCGGCGGTGCTTTCAGAAAGCACGGCCTTGGGCACCAGAAGTCATAGCATGACTGTCAACCTCAGATTTTGCCAATTGGTGCTTAGAGGGAGGGCTTGGAAAAGGAGGGAACCCCGGGATAGGCCAGTGTGTGGTCCGGAAAGAGACATGCCATGGGAGGTTGTGCTTTGATCCTACGTCATTGCCCCACACGTCTGTTTCCGGTTGTCCAGGCTGGGACGACGAAGGCAATGGAATGTAGCTTGGCGACCGTTGGGAGCTCGGAATTCATCCGCCAGGCCGTAGCAGACGCGTTCTACACAGTACTGTTACGTACAAAGTAGTAATCGTGCATTCCAGCAAAGGAGACTGTCCGGTAGGATGCTTACTGTGGAGTGGACGTGACGAGTTTGGAGGCTCGTCTGCGGCTGTTCCGGCATGGCAAAGAGACATCAGGCAAAAGCAAGCTTGACTTGGCTTCCGTCGCAGACACGCGTCGTCGTGGCTGGCATGAGGCGAAAACCTGGGGCAGGCGAAAACGGGGAAACAGCATGGGTTGAGTGGTGAGTGGTGGTGAGTTCTTGGATGGTCGTTGGGAGCTAGATTTGCCAAGGACACTACTTGTAAAAAGCGCCCTTTGCTCTTTTCGGCAAGCGCCATGGTTTTTGGAACCTTGAAGCCCCATCCTCAACTGAGCACCCTCCTCAAACGTTCCTTAACACCAACATCAACCACAACCTCCTTCGCTCTTGAAGCTGCGCCATAGCAAAATTGGGAGGTACACTGCTGCCAATATGCAACTGAAATTACGACCTATTGTAGTCGCATACACAGGTTATCCAATCCCGCATTGTACCGACATATCCAGCTCTAGCACAGGGAACAGCATCTCGTCAACCATTTCCCATGCCGTCACTTTTTTCTTTGTGCCGTCTACTTCAGCTTTCTCTAACTGCATGTCCCAGAAGGTAGACCGTATGGTTGCCGATTCAACGGCTTTGGCATAACTTTGCGTGCTTGCTTTACTGTTTACTGATCCCCGGCTGATTAATCACGCAACACCAAGCTGAACCAGCTGAGGGGGCGCATATCGTAGAGTATCCGCTACGCCATCTGCGTGCTGGCATGTTTCTAGTCTGCGCTAGCAGGATGATTAATCGGGAGTAATCTGACGATAGGGCATGCGACGATCCATTCATTGCGGTTTGTAGCAGCGGCATCTTTTTCATAGGGCGGCATCTCCATTTTGCAGGAGCGGCATCGGTAGGATCCCCAAGGGTCATGGAACCATGCCGAACGGAGCCTCGCGTAGGACACCGAGGCTTCAGCAGACTGTTGTGCATTGATTAGTAGACTATCAGGAATTGGCGGGCCTGAAGTATACATATATAAGGAGAGCTCTGAGAATATGCTGAAACAGAAAGCAACATCAACAACAGGAACCACAAGAACATCACCACAGCAATTCACCACTATCTAGGAATTTGAAGCCGCTGCTCAATCTACCACCGCATACTGAAACGGAAGCAACAAGGATAAGCAAGCAGACGACCTCACCATGTCCATACCGGTCCTCAAGAAAATCATCATCGCCGGCGTAAGTCCATATACAACACAATCCAACAGTGCACATCTAATACCACGCAGGCTACTGGCTCAGTCGGAGCTCCCATCCTCACCGCTCTACTCAACGAGCCCTCTCTGGATACCACCATCCTCACACGTGCTAGCTCTTCAGCAAAGTTCCCTGCCGGCGTCCCCGTCAAAACAATCTCCGACGCATACACAGTCGAGGAATTGACAGAAGCCTTCAGAGGCCAAGATGCCGTCGTCGTGGCTCTCAGTACCGGCCCCGTGACAAAGGACGACCTCGCCTTCCGAATCATCGACGCTGCCATTGCCGCAGGCGTCAAGAGATTCGTCCCCTCGGAGTTTGGCGCAGACAACCTCGATCCCCGCGCAAGAAAATTGGTGCCCATCTACGATGCCAAGGGCAAGATGCTGGAGTACCTGAATAAGAGAGCCAACGAGTCCAACGGGAGCTTCACCTGGACGAGCTTCGCCTGCGGTTCGTGGTTGGACTGGCAAGTCAACGGATATCGCTAATCCTGGGCACGGCTAACGAATCTAGGGCCCTCAATCCCGCAAAAAGCGGCAACTTCCTGGGCATAGATGTCAAGAACTGCAAAGCCACCGTCTGGGACTCGGGCGACTCCAAATTCAGCATCACCACCTCGAGCAACACGGGCCTGGCTGTCGTGCGTGCTCTCCTCAAGCCCGCAGAGACCGCCAACCAGCAAATCTTCCTTACCGACTTCGTCACCAGCTCCAATGAAATCATCTCTAGCTTGGAAAAACGGACGGGCGAGAAGTTCGCCGTCGAGAAGAAAGAGTCCGGGCCGGAACTGATTGCGCTGAGGAAGAAGTACGATGAGGGCGACTTCAATGCGGCTTTTGGTCTGCTTGCTCTCAGCTTCGTCGCGGATGTGGATGTGGGCTACGATTTCCCCAAGGAGCGCAAGATTTGGAATGGTCAGCTTGGCTTGCCGGAGCAGTCGCTGGATGAGGTTGTGAAGGAGGCTGTTGAGCTTGCGAATCGGTCTTAGTGATGTTCTGCATATCGCCAGAGTGCGGCATTATCGAGTGCAAGGAGCAGGTTGCTGAGGGATAGATAAATAGACTCTATGTTTTCTGCTTGTAGACACTCTCCGGCATAGTTGAGTGTCACGTTTCCGTACAGTGATGTCCCTTCGCAACTGCCTTTCGGGTTTCTCAGTCGGGAGAGCTGCCCTTGGGCTCCGCACGAAGTATCCCCATTTTCTTGATGCTTTCGACCCCGTTCTCCTCAGCACAGTGTCAAAGGCGATAGATAAATAGGTCTGGGCGAACTTTTCAACCAGAGCCAGCCCGCAGCGGGATAGATTTACTCCACGTCTGAACTTACAACCGTACACAGCCAATTCACGTTAACGGTCCTGTTCTGGTTCCCAACAGAATGCTACACCATTGACATATTGTGGAGACACGGATGAAAGGCTGTCTCAACGTCCTAAAATGGCAATCGGTGTATGATGCAAACTTTTACGGCAATGCTTGAGCTCGAATCGCTCGTAGCGCCAAAACCGTGCAATATGAAACGACTTGTGGAAGAGTTCCATAACAAATAAATGTTCGAGACGAACATGCGCTAGTCAAATAAAACAAACATTGTTCTTACTGTTGAGGAGAAAAATTTGCGGCTTTTTAGGGTAGTTGCATGTGATTTCTCTTGGCGCACGTCTGGGGCTTGCTATCGCGCGGAGCTTGCTTTTTTGGGTCTCAGCCATCTTGATCTCCAACAACCGCCTGTTTCTTCGCCCTCAACGCCCTCAACCCAAGCTACGATCTTTGCGCGTGGCTCAATTGGATACTAGGGACTAATATCGTCTATCACAATGTTGGCTGCCCGCTCAGTAGCCATTCCGGCGCGACAGTGTCTCCGCCGCGCGAACGGAGCTTCGAGATGGGCGCCCGCGCTCATGCAGGTTCGTTCGATTGCACTTATCTGGGACCTTCTTAGGGCCGGATATATCTCACAAGAAACCCATGGCTGACTTTGTTTTCGTATCAGTCACAAACGCGGTCGTATGCGCAGGACAGAGTCGGTGGCTTCAAGGGAAAGAAGGGTAGCGATGTATGCGACATCCCATTCTGATATGGCCAATCCAATCCGGCATTCTTGAACAACATTGACTGAATGGCTCTTCAGGGTAAATACACAGTAACCCTGATCGAGGGTGACGGTATTGGGCCGGAAATCTCGCAGTCCGTCAAGGACATCTACTCAGCCGCCAATGTACGAACAAATTCTCAACTCGGTCGAAAGGGTTGTACTGATAGCTGGAAAGGTGCCGATCAAATGGGAGACGGTCGACGTCACGCCGCGGTTGAAGGATGGCAAGACAGTCATTCCTGACGAGGCCATCGAGAGCGTCAACAAAAACTACGTTGCCCTCAAGGGTCCCCTCGCCGTATGTTACCCGTTCGGATTTTCGAAACAGTGCTGATAAGAGTAGACTCCCGTCGGCAAGGGCCACGTTTCCCTCAACTTGACACTCCGTCGTACCTTCAACCTCTTCGCCAACGTCCGCCCGTGTAGGTCCATCGTGGGCTTCAAGACTCCCTACGACAATGTCGACACTGTGTTGATTCGCGAGAACACCGAGGGAGAGTACTCTGGCATCGAGCACGTCGTGGTGGATGGCGTTGTCCAGAGCATCAAGCTGATCACCCGTGACGCTTGCGAGCGCGTTCTGCGCTTCGCCTTCCAGCATGCCGACGCCATTGGCAGGAAGAAGGTTCGCGCTGTGCACAAGGCCACCATCATGAAGATGTCCGACGGTCTCTTCCTGAGAACCGCTCATGATGTTGCTAAGGAGTTCCCTCACATCGAATTCGACGCCGAGCTGCTGGACAACACCTGCCTTAAGATGGTCACGGACCCCACCCCCTACAACGACAAGGTCCTGGTGATGCCCAACCTGTACGGAGACATTCTGTCTGACATGTGCGCTGGTCTTATTGGTGGTCTCGGTCTTACCCCCTCTGGCAACATTGGCGACGAGTGCTCCATCTTCGAGGCCGTCCACGGTTCCGCCCCCGATATTGCGGGCAAGCAGCTCGCCAACCCGACTGCTCTGCTCCTCAGCTCCATTATGATGTTGCAGCACATGGGTCTCAATGAGTATGCTGAGAACATCCAGCAGGCCATCTTCAAGACGATTGCGGAGGGCAAGGTAAGCAAGGACACCAGCTCAAGAAATGATCAGAGGCTAACGTTCAACAGACCATCACCGGCGATCTGGGCGGAAGTGCGAAGACGTACGAGTATGCTGATGCGGTTATCAAGGCATTGAAGTAAATTCTTATCAACCATTTTTCACGAGCATAAAGGCATGGCGGATTTTGGAGCGATGCTTTTCGTCGATATGTACAGTATGGTCGGCGGTGTAGTATATGCACGTCCGTTATGAGTGTATTCGGTATTCTGTGCTTGAGTGTTGTCGTCATATTAGAGAATCAGCGAGAATGTGCAAAAGCGATATACCGATGGAACGCTTGCTGGTGATGTCCTGAGAGGTTGGGTATTACCAGATCTAGTTAGCGTAAAATGAAGTCCGCGAGCTCTTGGCCAACAGTTAACCTCACTACATAGTACATCCACCAAACAACGAATGTTCGGAAGATAATTGTCTTCCCACCCAGCCTCCTTGCCGCGGTCGCCATGCCGCCCAAACCTAGCTCCTTCGCAGCATTCCTCTCCAAGACTCGTGGTCCTTCCCGGGCACCAATCTTCAAAAAAAGACCTCCTACACCTCCTCCCAAACCCGCCGTCAAACCCACACTCAAGACCATACCACCCGCTCCTCGAACCTCCATACCCCCCTCGCACGCCTCTCAACCCCCTCCGAACCCTCCTCCTCCTCGATCACGACCACCACCTCCTCCGCCTCCCCCGCCTCCTCCACGTTCGGATATCCCACCCCAATTCCAAAACGTGCGCGGCATCCGACTCTTCCTACGCATCCTGTGGCACAGCCTCCCCAAGGCGCTGAAATGGGGCATCATAGCAACCGTAGGCGTCACCTTCATCCGGGACCACATATTCAGCGTCGACACGGTGCGTGGCAGCAGCATGGCGCCTTCGTTATCGGCAGAGGAGCACGAGACGGGGAAGAGGGATTTCGTGTGGATCCGACGGCTGGTGCCGACGGCGGGGTTGCAGAGGGGCGACATCATCACTTTTTGGAAACCGCATCGGCCGGGGGAGATTAGTATTAAGAGGGTAATTGGGTTGTCGGGGGATGTCGTGTTTCCTTCACGGGGGTACGCGACGGTGCCGAGCGCGGAGCGGGGGAAGATGGTGGGGCTTATGGATGGGCTGGTGGAAGGGGGAGAGGAGGGCGGTGTTCTGATTCCGCATAATCATGTTTGGGTCGAGGGGGATAATTGGAGGAAGAGTTATGATAGTAATGATTTTGGGCCGATTAGTATGACGTTGATTGATGGGAAGGCGACGAAGGTGTGGAGGGGGTGGAGGTGGAAGGATATTGAGGATGGGAGGACGGGGGAGAGGAGGACGAGGGTGAGGGAGAGGCTGAAGGAGACTGTGTTGCCGGCTGTGTTTGCTGAGTGAGGGCAGAGGAGACCGAGTGGGAAGGGAGAGGAAGGGAGGTACGTGTATGATATCTTGTTCCATTTTTTCTGTGGGAGATATGGGTTCTGGAGAAGCTTCTCCCGCTAGGAGCATACGGTGTCGGTTACTTTGTTGTTTTTATACCCTCCGAGACCTTTCGTCTGCGCGCGTACCGGGTCATCCTACAGCACCGAAGTCAATGGCATCGTCTTGAGCTGCTCCAGCCCGTCCGGTTGTATGTACCATCCCGAGAGAGAAAGAGAGGGGATTAGGGGGAAGAAGGAGTTATATCAGTATCCCGTCTCCAGATTCAGTGCAATTGAATCCGCGACTGTTACCGACTCGCGGCCGTCGCTATACGTTGAGAGCATGAAGTAATGGGATACCTGTTCGGGTTAGCTCCGCGGAGTGGGGTGCGGCTGCGGCAGGGGCTGGACCAACCCCGCGTCGAGGCTGGACTTCGGGAGACGTCGAGTGTTTGGAAGTAAACTTATACCAGCTGTTCTTCCAACAGACAGCTTCTCCTACTCATTCCTCAATCCTCTAGAATAGAATCGAATCGTTCCAATTTCTTTCTTCGTCTCCGCACACAGATAGGCCCGAGCACGCAGAGCATCAGACATCGACAGCGACAACATGGCGACTGCATACCCCCCTGGCGGAACCTTCTTCGACACGCTGAAGCGCAGCTTCGTCGATGTGCCCGTCGACGCCTCGAAGGATAATGTGATTAGCACGACTGAGTTTCTCGAGGCGGCGGAGAGCTTGATAACGCTCTTTGGTGCGTTTTTGCGTTCCCTGTTCAGACTTTACCATGCTTCGAACTCCACATCCCCTACTCTCCCCACCTCCTACTTTGAAACCCTGGATGTCAAAAAGCAGAGCTAACTGCTATGTTTTGTTAGATGTCCTTGGCTCCGCGGCTTTCAAACCCGTCAAGAACGACATGGGCGGCAACATCAAGAAGATTCGCGATCGGCAGCTCGCCGCTCCTACGCTGTCGGAGACGCTGCAGGACTTGGTGATTAATGAGCTGAAGGAGAAGAAGCATGTAGCAACAGAAGGCTTGCTGTGGCTGTCGCGGTACGTTGGCTCCCGCTCCTCCTTGACATCCTCCAACCCCTTCGATTCCTGATATTCAAGTACTCCATGCAACATCCAATGTTGATATTATTAAAACAGCGGCCTCGACTTCACCGCCCAAGCCCTCCGCTCCAACCTCGCCAACCCCTCGGAAGAACTCAGCGCCTCGTTCCGTGGCGCCTACGGCAACACGCTCAAACCGCACCACAGCTTCGTCGTCAAGCCCATCTTCAGCGCCGCCATGTCCGCGACGCCGTACCGCAAGGATTTTTATAAGAAGCTGGGTGATGATCAGGCGAAGATTGATGCCAAGTTGGGCGAGTGGTTGGAGGCGCTGGAGACGATTGTGGGGATCTTGAAGGAGTTTATGGCGAGGAAGGAGGCGAAGTGGTAGGGATGGAAGGGGAAGGGAAGAGGAAGGGAAAGGGGTAGGAGTAGGAGAGCGTGAACGCGATGCATAGGTAGGGGGTTTTTGATGGGAGGTTCATATTCACTACGGCCGAGGACTTCACAAAGGAAGCAACCTACGCATAAGTCCTTACACACCAAGCAATAACGACTGACAAGGAAATAACACGCAACACATTTGTGGTTTGTAACTCACGCTACCTCCCTTGCACGCTGGATGGATAACATCACCATTTATTAGGGACGTGATAACTGAATTGATGGTCAGGCTTGGTTGTTGTCGCTGGTGGGCTTTACCGCCACCGTTTCTGGATTGATTGATCAGGAATCATTACAAAAGAAATAGCGGAATCAATCCCACCTTAAGATTCACTATCTAGCGTATAGGCTTGTTCAGATTGGCTGTGGTACTCAGTATTGACAATGTTATGTAAGCCAGATCATCGCCGGAAGCGCTCACAGCCGAGCTTTGTCAGCCGCTAAAGAGGAGCTCCCCTCCCGATAGCTCTCCACAACCTTACCAAATCATTGCAAATCCACCATCGAAGAAGAAAAATGGCTTCAAAATCGAAGCTTCCACTGGATACAGGAACTAATAACAGGCCCGACTAACATGTATAAAGCCTCAGCTCGAGTCCAGGGTTGAAGGTCTCTCCTCCTCCGATAACAGCAATTCCAGCAACGATCACCGATCAGTACATCGCAATCGATTCGAACAAGACAAGTACAAACGTCAACACCAACCTTCCGCGAGTAACAGCAGCCCTCGTCGCAGCTCTCATCGCAGCCCTCCCGACCACACTGGCTCGCCTCACTCCCCTTCGAACCCCCCTCACCACCCTGCTCCCCCGAACGTCCAGAACCCCCATCCGCACAATGTCCACGTCCACCCCCTCCCCCCTCAAAATCACCCTCCGCCCCTGGAACGCCCGCGGCCACGCCAACCACGACTGGCTCTACACCTTCCACACCTTCTCCTTCGCCACGTACCACTCCCCCACGCACACGGGCTTCGGCCCCCTCCGCGTCATCAACGAAGACCGCGTCAAGCCCTCGACGGGCTTCGGCACGCACGCCCACGCCGAATTCCTCATCTGGTCGTACATCATCTCCGGCACCCTCGAGCACAAAGACAGCCTGGGCAACCTGGAGTATCTGAAGCGGGGCGATGTGCAATTCACGAGCGCGGGGACGGGGATCCGACATTCGGAGTATAACCGCGATAAGCACGAGGAGGTGCA
Source organism: Westerdykella ornata (assembly GCF_010094085.1). Lineage (NCBI taxonomy): Eukaryota > Fungi > Ascomycota > Dothideomycetes > Pleosporales > Sporormiaceae > Westerdykella > Westerdykella ornata. Next base: position 74,137 of record NW_022986895.1, read on the forward strand.
TTTTTTGCAGATTTGGGCGCGGCCGGATACCAGGGGCTTGAAGCCGAGGTATGAGACGAGGCGGTTTGGGGATGAGGTGAAGAGGGATAGGTTGGTTAGGGTTATGGAGTCTACGAAGAGGAAGGGTGAGGGGGAGGGTGCGATTGCGCTTGATGCGGATTTGAGTATGGATGCGTGTATTCTGAGTCCTGGGAAAAGGGTCGTGCATGAAGTTGTGGCCCAGGGGGAGAGGAAGGTGTATTTGCATGTGGTTATGGGTGAGCGGGAGCAGCCGAGGGAGGGAGGGGCGAGGATTAGGGTTGGGGATGTTGTGTTGGGGGAGGGGGATGGGGCGTATGTTGAGGGGGTACATGGGCCGGGGAGGATTGAGGTGGAGAGTGTGGGGGAGAGAGCGGCGGAGTTTTTGTTGTTTGATATGGGGCCGGGGGGAAATTGAGCTGTGTGTGATGATGGAAAATGAGGCATATAGACTGTAGAATTAGTGAATATTACGCTGGCCTGAGGTAAACTAGCCTGAACAGGTTGCTATTAACGAAACATTCTTTATTACAAAGTCGAATGCAAAAGCACAGAACAGATATCCCTTTCCAAATAACCCTCTCCAGTCAACCGCACTACTTGCACTAAGCAATAAGCACCTCCTGAAATACCATGTCACACCCACCCATCTCCCTAACCTTAACCGTGACAGTGCCCTTCCAAGCCAGGACGTCCGCACCTAAGAAAATCTCCCTCACTGCGCTAGATGGGACAGTAACTTTATTCCAGCTTGAAGACAGTTGCCGCAAGCCCATGTTTGGCCTGTAGCTGCTATGCTTTTTCATTTTGATCAGGGATTTATTCCATCCCGGCGGCGAAGTCGGAGGAGGTTGAAGGGGGAACAGGTTCGGGTTGCGAGGAAAAGTAGTCCAGTTCGGATTTCCATGCGGAGGAATTTGGGTGCTTACTGGTAGTAGCTTTATTTGAAGGTACAATGCAGTTTACTTAATGCAGGAGTGAAGGAGGAAGTTACTGTCGAGAAAGATGATGTGGGAGGGAGAATGTCTGCCTACGTTCTTTTACACGGACAGTGGTTTACCATTGCACTGCCAATCAGAAATGAGCGTCCAAACTATGCCAATATTGTCAACATCATTTAGGATTGCCTCCTGACGGCGATGTTTAGTCTGAAAGTCTAAACACCCGTGCAGTTGAGTCCAGTGCAGTTTCAACTGTTATCATCATATAATCTCTAGTGGAAGAGTTACGTCCACAACTCGTTCTGGGCTAGGCTAGTGTGACTGCAGCTGCTATATTAGCGCCAATCTCCAATGTGATCTATTCTGCGATCCGTATGGATTCTATCATTTATGAATACTTGTCTTCAGCCATCTCTCAATGCGGCGCAGTCACCCTTGGGAAGTGTCCATATAGACTGTGAGCCTCGCCCAGCAAGAGCGCCACACTTTCGGGACTACCTTACTCTTGGGGCACGAAAGATCGCGTATCGTCTACACCGCAAACCATTCTCAGCACATGTGTCGGAACCTCGTGTCGGACCGTTTGCGGCACAACGCGGCTTACGCCAATCACATGAAGCACCGCTCGCATGTGTTCCTGCTGCATATCTAGGCAATCTATATCACCATATTGCGTCGCAAAGTCGATTCGTGCACCTTTATTCCCGACCAACAATCCGGCAGCTGGATACTTGGACTACCACGCCTACACTCACATATCCTACGTTCCAAGAACCTTAGGGTCGTCTTCAACGGGTTCACAGTTCACACCCGCCTACCGGAAAAATCTAACGCAGCCATCTTCCTCTGCGCTGCAGTCCGTCATCGAAAATGTTTGGCTCCATCATCCTCCCCGTCATCGGCTTGGCCTACGTTTGCCTATGCGTCGTCTTCTCGCTCCTCAGCCGGATCGCTGTGTATACGGAACGTAAACCGGGGGAGAAACGATTCGACGACCTGGGGAGGGAGTATTGAGTTCGGTCAAGTGTGTTTGGAGGGCTTGATTCGGGGTCGTTTTGGGGTGTGGTCACTCTGGTGTGGTTCAGGACTGTGGCGAGTGGGTGTTGTTTGCGATGGCATAGGTAGTGAACGTGTGGGGAACTGGGATCAGATGATTAGGGGGGTGTATATCGAAGACGTTGCTGATTGTCAGGGCGAGGTCGTTTGGAGAGTTGGAGTGAGAAATCACTGGGGACAGTGATTTCAGTTGTAAACGAATGTTTGTGGTACGGCCACGTTGGGCGATATCATCACCTTTTCTGATCGAAGTGCTGTTCATCATACATAGGTAGTTCATTATGTTCAAAATCAAGTCCTGCGGGACATTCTACCAACTCAATCCTATCAATGGCAAGAAGACTCTTTCTGCTTTGAATGCATCGTATCATGAGCACCCAAAATACGAACGCTTCTCCCAAAGTGTGCAGGTATGCGGAAGGGGAAGACAATGAGGCCCCTCTGGGTGGGAGAACTCCCGGAGCGGAAAAGCTTGGAGAAGAGCCTCACGTCTGGACAACACCAGAAGGAAAAACCTACCCTACGCTGGCGGCGATGATTTTTTCAGAGCTACGTGCAGACTGGTCGTCCGATTGGGATATCAGCGACGATGACCAGAACTCACAGCACCAACAGGCTCGGTCCGTAGCTCCCACTGGAAGTTCAACTGATAAACAGTTCCAAGACCGACTGATTCGGACGTTGAGTTAGTCGACGGCCCTCGGAGTCCTACAAGCCCGTCTTTGACCCTCCCAGAGATAGACGGAAGGGAATGAGCAGGAGGTTTTGACCCATCAGACCTCCTGGGGCAATGCAAAGAACTGCATAACCCTTTCAACAAGAAGATCCGCTTCAATTTTCTTCGCAGCAAGTCTAAATCACCATGTCGAACATCTCTAAACTCAATCCCAAGTCGCTCGTCCACACCGCCAAAGCAGCGTCTCGTGCTGACTATGACCGTAGAAGAACTGAATGCGGTTTGGAAATTAGAGCGCTCGCCTCCGCCTGGCCATGTGCATGATCAATTCTGTGAGTTTTGGCAGCCGGGTGATCGGAAGGAGGTTTTGAGGCCGGATTGCGATAGGTTGAAGACTTCTACTAAGTATGATGTCAATCCTTTCACGAAAGAAGGTAGGGCGCATAAGGTTAAGTTGGATGAGCAAGATAGGAGACTCGAGGAATTCAAAAAGTAGCAATTCACACCCGAGAAATAGGCGTAGAATTGACCGTGAGAATGTAATTGTTCACTGATTTGTGAAACAACTAAACCACTTGGCGACTGGGTTACTTATTTTTACTTATTTCGATTCCTCCTTATCAAATATCCATATCTACTTTTCGGGGAGACTATGCGTATACCCGCTATCACTATCCTAGATATGTAGACGGATAAGCATGCTTATGCCTGATTGGCCAACGCACCATTTCGAGCTTATCTTCCTACCACCCATGTCCGAAAAGGACTACCGCGGAGATCCAGGTCTTGGCCAGAGAACTCCAGTGCCCAAGACAACACCAATAATACGTGTTCTCGGGATGATGATGATAGTCTTATCACGATAGGAGTGGTTGGGCGATATGGCGCGGGTATATACCCAACTGCTCGGAATCGCGGCCGAAAGTACAATATATGTATCATCTCCGGACGCCCTCCTGCTTGATCAATAAACATTTCCTACCACAATTCAAATCGAAATCTGTAAGGTGTCTTTTAACTAATCGAACATGGAGAACAGTCCTTCAACCCTCCAGAGGTGGAGAGCAAGAACGTTGTCCAAGATCAGTCAGAACACACGGACGGGGAAAGACGCTGATTCCGACGCCCTCTCCTATGCCTCCTCAGCGAGCGGGAAAAGCATGTCAAGCACCACATCCACGAGGACTACATCGACAACCTCAGCTCAATACCCTTCACACGATGCGGCTGCGCTTGAAGCGGAGATGAAACGCCTGATGCGACTTGTTCACTACGGAGACGAGGACGCCCTACAGCAACTTCTACGGTTGCAAAGCCAACGCAGAACAGCGTTTCCCAATCTTGGGACCACCGCGGTCTAGGGGAACTTCACGCTCGTCATGTCACCGGACTCCTTCCTGGGCAAGCGATCAGTGATTGCCTCAAACGAAGTCTGGTTCGAAACCGTGGCACATGTCGCCAGCTCCACTGCGCTCACTGTCAATCGAGACGAGAGTATGTGCAATCGACGGAGTGCTCACGCTGGGCATCATGTTCGTGACGCTCAGTACGCTTGCCTGGCGGCACTACCAAACACTGAGCGACGGTCATACGACAACGATCGCCCGAATCGAGAAGAGACATAATGAACGGCTTCCCATCATCTTCACCGCAGCTTTTGCATCGGAACTGCACACACAAGATCGGATAAGGTCGCCGGGCGGAGCTGCTCAAGTCATGGCCGGATGGTACACTGTATCTCCATCCGAACTGGAGTATTGGAAGGACAGGCTGAACCGCCAGTGGAGCGAAAAGAAGAAGAAGAGAGTGGAACCCTTGCCGGACGAGCCCGTGCCGATAAGTGGAGGCGAATACCAGGCAACACCGTCGCCCTCGCCGGAACCAGGTCGCAGTGTTGCCTCGAGGACAGTAAGCATGGAGTGTCGCACGGCTGCAACTCCGTCTCCGCCTCCCATACCTCCGCGGAGCCTCCTGAGAGGACACACCTACCCAAATTCGTCTACTATCCCACATTCCGAAGCCGCTATGAAATTGATCAAGACCGCGACTTCTCAAGCCGTTGCGGGAAAACCGTCAATCCCCACACCTCTTCACGTAAATCCAGAAAAGGAAATACCAATCATCAAGGCAGAAACTGATTCCATAAAACTCCCAAACAAGTCCTGGCTGCGCGACCCAGCAATGCGCGAACTCGTCTTCCTCCTGTACTACGTCTACGACGGTGACGGTGACGCCTTCTTCGCCGCCTTGGGTCCGCATATCGCTCGCTCGCTGTTCGAAAAGTACCTTTTTACTCCGCCTGATTTTGAAGGAATCAATAGTCCCGAGCGACAGCTGGCGGACATGCTTTTGGCGGGCAGGTACACGTTACTGAGGGTGTGCAGCCAGCGCCCAAGCGAAGCGCAAATGGAGATGATCGGTCAATGTTGGGATTGGATCAAGACTGTGCGTAGGGAGAATCAGAGGGCACTGGGAGATACGGAGAGTGTGAGGGAGTTGAGGGATTGGAACCGGGAATTGAAGTTAAGGTGCTGGAGGGCCAATTGGCAGAAGAAGTGGAATGGGAGGTTGAGCAAGGCGCGGGAGGAAGAGAGGACGGAGGGACACAGAGAAGAACGAAGATTGACAGAGGAAGGAAGAGAAGTGCGTTGGTCAGACACTTATTGAGATGCACCGCGAGATTTACCGTTGCGGGACTGCATTATAGAATCCGTAGGAATCACAGTCTTAGCGATATGTTAATAGCTGTCCACTTCTGGTTACTGAAAGAGCAGTGTTCATTCAACCCTTTACATGCTTTCAGCCCCGAGTCCGCCGCCTTAATACAGGAAGAAAAACTCTGGGAAACAAAGGACTAACATTGAGCGTAGTAAGGATAGGTATACACTCCGATTATAGATTGTGAACTAAGGTCCTCGGTTTATCTCAGGTCTTTGTCAAATCCCTTTACAGTTGTTGTGTATAAAAAAGGTATCATTATACTCGCGGGGGCTCAAACCATTGGTTCCGTGAATCTACTGCGCCAGTTCCCCACTCAACACCCCACTTTCCACCACATCTATTTCCCAACCCAGTTCCAGAGCCAAAAATTCCGCGACCCCGGCAGGACTCGAACCTGCAGCCTCAGCCTTAGGAGGGCCGCGCGCTACCTTTACGCCACGAGGCCGAAAATATTCGACTGCAAAAAAATATATGAAAGCATACCTTATGTACAAAGCGAGCGTTCTTCAACAGCGAGGCGCAAACGGCAAACCAGTCTAAACCGGCCTGGAATGAGAACAGGCCGTCTTGTCTCTCCATCCTGTCTTCGGATCGAGCGCTGGATCTAGCGAAGCTATCAGTCTTGTCCTCCCACGATAAGGTGTTCTCTGCCAGGCTGTTCGGGTGCCTGATGGCCAAGCTTCGAACCAGTTCAACGAACATTCATGGTCAGGTACTGTCTGTGGTCGTGAATGATAGAGCGTGCAGGTTATATGATTGCTTCTTCGCTCTTGATGGGGCCTTTTCAGTGGTTCAAATACTGCGGGATCGCTTGGACTGGAACGAAACAGGGTGGCGTCGAAGCATGGATGTTTCCATCTCAGTTGACCAGTTTTTCAAGTTCCGATAGCGGTGAAGTAACCCTCCTAAGATTCGTAAGTTACTGTCGAGTAAATAGATAGGGGGCTCAACCATAGCGGATTCTATTCAGGCCAACCCAAGTTATCACACCCATAATATTCCTGCCTTTCCCATATACGTATTGTAACTTTTCCCTTATCCATCCCTCGCGTGTGCGCGCTCATGCACCGGCGGAGGCGCCTCAGGATCACTGTGATGCGATCTGGCAGGATGTACCCGTTGATGTCTTATAGGGGTGCGAACATAGGGAAGCTGACGTTTACTCAACTGTCCACTGTCGGCTCCGCTATAGAAGTCTCCGCCGTCGGCATTCTGCTTGTAGAAGTAGACGTAAAGGATCCTCACCGCGGACATGAGACCGATGACAAACGGTATCGTCTGACCGACGCCAGCGAGGGTGTTCACTCCTTGAATCTCGTTCCACTGTACCGTGAGCTCCGTCGCAAGCATGATGATTACAGCCACAAGAAGCTTCCCCCACCCTTCCATGTTCCGCAAAAGGTTGATGTGTGCATCTTTGTCGCGTCTGCTGATAGACCTCCTCCTACGTCCGTCGTCGGGATCCACGCCTAGCATGTATTGGACTTTGAGAGCTAGGAGGTAGAGACAGATGAGACCGAGGAATGCATAGAGGAGGGCGTTGACTACGACGGAAGCTTTGCTGTTCAGGCGCACTTGACCGAACAGGAAACCGTACTCCTGGCAGTTCCTCTTATCCAGACTCGGCACCCGTGCAAACCAGAACCAATATTGGTATACCAGCACGCCGATCAGGAGAATGAAACTAAGGTTCGCTGCAAGTGCCCCCGGATTGACGATTGGATATCTTGTAGGATCCCAGAATGGGTCGCATCCAGTGCACATTCGCCAAATGTATATGGGGACCAAGGCCAGATACGCGCCGAACATGAGTAATAGCACTATGTAGACTTCGACGGGTTCCAAACTGTTTACGTCACGGACCGTGAGGATTATGAGAGCGAGGAACGAGGCCGCGACGAAGACATCTATCGAGAAACGGAGGCCCTTGACTTCGGAGCGAGCCATCCAAGCGGCGAAGATGGCGCTGAACCATTGCAGATAGTATCCAAGGCGTATACCGAGGCCGTACATGTCCCCGTTCCCGGTGAAGTTGCACACGGCCATGACGGCAATTCTGGTACCAGAAAGTGTTCGCAGTGGTTGCAAGCCGAAGAAGGGCGAGAAAGAATGAAGGGTGTTGGGGATGTAGAGTTAGATGATCAGCAGCTTGAGGGGGGTAATGGACAACGCATCGATGATTGATTGGACCTGCAGCTGCAGCTATGGGCTGAATGCCCGAATCAGCAGTGCTGCCAAGTTCGTAATATGCTCGAAGTAGGCAGGCGCACCTATTGCAGCATCCTCGAGGAGAACAAAAGATCTAACCATATACGCGCGTAAACAGATGAATATATATCAAACGCTACTACACTAACTTCGACATAAGCCCGCACTGCGACATGCGAAAATGGAATCTCAGAATCACGCATATCGGATATTCGTATTATTTTGTAAGATCGGCTAATCCACTGAAGCTATCATAATAACCGCGCTGAGGAAGTGAAGAAGGAAGTCGCTCTTGAAGGGACACAGTCGATGATGGGTCATGCCTATCATCACTGCTTTCCAAGGTTGTTCGGTAACCCACTGATCGATTACTCCATATAATCTGCCACTCGCCTAGAGTCAACCTATCACTTCCTTCCCTCACTTACCTTGATGCATTTTCTATGCTTGGAATTGTTCATTGCGCCAGGGGGAGGGATTGTACAGAGCGAACCGGACAATCATAAACGGGAGGATTAATACCACGCCTGATAAGAATTGGAAATCAGCGAGATATTGTGCAATTCAGATAAAGAAAGATAGAACCTTAACCGCAGACACTCGACATCTTCCAAAACTGTTTCAGAGCCCCTCATGCTCAAATCGAGAAAGATAGATCTCACCAAGGGCGCATCACGGCCTTTTCGACTTCTCCACTTGCCCCCGGCACCTCGGCTTATGGAAGGCTAGATCGTAGATAAAAACGGAAGAACGTTCATCTTTGAGAGAGATTCCAGCAGAACCTTTGGTGGTCATCATCCGCTATGCGGTCGGACTATCATTTGCGGCAGACATGACGACCCGTAAAACGGTCTACAATTTATGAGACGCGGCATTACTGATTGGACAGAGACTAACATGTCCACACTGTTATATGGCCTAAAGCCCCACTACCGCCAGTACTACACTCCAGCGTCACGTAGGGACTGAGCTGATTAACGCGTTCTACTGTTGCTTCTCCTCGCACTTCTGTGCCGCAAGGTCTGTTTGTTTGTATACATGTCAGAGATTAATTTGCGAGGTGGTACATATCTGCATGTGTGCACTAAATAGTTCAATAAGAGTAAGTGCCCTACAAAATTCGGCGCAGCGCAGGCATTACTCTAATGCAGTTGCTTATGTACAGTGGAGCCTTTGCCTGCACATAAGGGGAGAGATCGCTTGAAGGGAAAGAAGCTTGGACGAAATCTTCGTGGAAGTTTCCTAAGGGTTAGCTGCAAGCTGCGGGGAAATAAGAACCGGGGGCTTTCTCTTCTATATTGCATCCGCAATTGGGCCGGGGTGTGCGTGCGGGAAATCATAATGTTCCGCAATCTAGAGAGCTGTGCGCTCCGTGGATATCATCGATATTATAGGCGGTAATAGCAGACTTAGATGGAGCGGAGATGACGGGGAACAAGCGCGAAACACTAGAGGCACATATTTCGCCTCGAGACTATAAAGTCTGATCATTCTTTTTGCAGTGAAATCAGCCAGGACGAGAAATCTCAGTCGCGATGCGCTGTTCACTCTATGCTGTGGCTCTCGCAGCTTGTGGCCAGCGCGCTCTGGCAGCGTTTGGTCTTACCTCCACAAGCTCCAGGTTCAAAGTGGATACGGACGCAGGCTTGGTATTTGAAGTCAATCGGTACGCCGACCTATCTATAAACCCATTTGCCAGCCTGGCTTTATTAATCCCCGCGCAGCGCCAATGGCGACATAACGAGCCTCAAATACAATGGCGTCGAGTACCAAGGAACTGGAAAGGCGAGCGCGATCAACTCAGGTCTCGGGAGCTCCACAGTTACCGGCGAAACCGTGAACGGATATGTCAAGATTACTGTCAAAGCAGGATCTTTGCCGCTCACTCACTACTTTGTCGCGAAGCCGAAAGAAGCGATTATATACATGGCGACATACATAACGGGAGAGATCGACCCCGGAGAGCTAAGATGGCTGGCACGGCTGCGGACTTCTGAACTGCCGACGGGCGTCCATGGGAATGTGGGAGACACTCGAGGATGTACGGCGTTTGAAGGCAAGGATACATTCAAGTGTCCAAATGGCGAGACAAGATGCAAGATGTATACCAGCGATCGTTTCATCGACGACAACGTCCATGGAGTTTCCGGACCGGTAAGTTTATTGAAACTCTTATGCGCCTGTCTCACATCTCCGTAGAAAGCGTCGGTGTGGATGATCATGCCTGGAGTAGCATATGAAACTTCAGCAGGCGGCCCGTTCATGCGAGACATCAATAGCCAGACTGGCGATAGCGACCAAGAGCTGTATTGGTACATGAATAGTGGTCATGTGCGTACGGAACCCTGGAGATTCGGTCTGCAAGGGCCTTATGCCATGGCATTTACGTGAGTCATGTCAACGACATTGGAACAGCAGACACTGACGAACCTACAAGCCAGCCAGGTGCGAAGCCATCAGAGAATTTGGATACAAGCTTCTTCAGTGGTCTGAATATCCAGGGGTACGTTCCAAGCACTGGTAGAGGGTCGGTTTCCGGCACGGCGACAGGCGTGCCGAACCAGTTCGAAACAGTGCTTCACTGGCACAACACGCAGGCTCAATACTGGACCAAGGCTTCCAATGGCACATACAAATCTCCGTTGATGAAACCTGGATCGTATACCATGAACCTCTACAAGGGCGAGTTTCTTGTAAGCACAGACTCTGTCACTGTCACGGCCGGACAGACGGTGCAGAAGGACATCGCTTCAAAAGAGGTGGAGACACCAGTCATATGGCGAATTGGCAACTTTGACGGCCAGCCATTCGAGCTTAGAAACGGAGACAAGATCGAGCGAATGCACCCTTCTGATGTGCGAATGGGTCCATGGGGCGGTGCATATACAGTGGGTCAGTCCACGGCAAAAGACTTCCCTATGGCCCTGTGGTCAAAACAAGGGGGAACTGTGACCGTCAATTTCTCTCTGTCCCAGGCGCAAGTCAAGGCACATGTCCTCCGCATCGGGACAACACTGTCTTTCAAAGGCGGCCGGCCTTCAGTTAAGATTGGCAGTTGGACGGGGAGCGACCCGGGAGCTCCAGTAAGTACAGAGACAAGGTGGTGTTCAATGACTAACCTGGCCAGAAATTAATCGATTCTCGCGGGATAACTCGTGGGGCTTATCGCGGCTATGGTGAGGTTTACACGTACAACGTGCCGGCAAGCGCTTTCAAAGCGGGAAGAAACACATTGACACTGGGCGTATATGGCAGCGGCGACGCCAGCTGGCTGAGTGCGAATTACATTGTCGACGCTTTGGAGCTCCAGGAATAGTGTGATATCCACAAAACTGCGAAGTATGAACGCCTCCCTAACACATAGAGAACGAAAGTTGCCTTTGCCATAGTGAATCCAGCCGTCAAGAGGAGGTTGTACGGCTTTTTTTTCTCTTTTTTCTTTTTTATGAATTCAGCACATCGCAGGCATGCAAATGCCGTAGTGGTCGAAATGGTTGCCATTGGTGGATGAACGAAGTCCTTTTTGCGTGGGTAGGGTATGGTTCGGGTGAATAGAACGCGCTAAACTAAATCCGGCAACTTCGGTGCAAGTTTCGACTGAATCCCACATTCCCCTCTTTCCGCACCTCCCAGCTGGCTCCTGATATACGCAAAGGGAAATGACGTCGACTTTTCGGCTACAGTGTTCGGTTCTCTATCTAGATGTTGTCGAACCTATGATCCGAATTTGGCATTCCGGCAAACGGTACAATGCAGGTGGGGAGGAGACATCTGGAACCAGACTGTCCGACGGTGGAATGGACGAATAATTTTGTTCCCATGAGATCGCTTAGGCTGGGTTCCAACTCCCTCCTCCATATAAAATCACGCAGCACTCTTCGGTGCCTTAAGTACCCCGCAAGGATCGTCATCTGGCTTAACCCTGGACGCTGGAAAAGCATGTATTAAGATTTGGTATAAAATACGGGCCGTAGCCGCAAAGGGACGACGTCTGAAACCGGTGTTTGCAGTCTACATCAAGTATGATTCTTTTTTGGGTACCTTGTGTGTTCATATTGTTAGCCGGCTGGGTCTCAGGGGAAGGCGAGTTACGAGATGCGTGAAATAGAGACATCGAACTGATAAATCAGCGATTACTGCCACTGGAACAAACTTTACTCTTACTGGAGACAACGTGTCGTACCTATTTCAAATCGATCCAACAACAGGGGATATCATATCGGACCACTTCGGAGGTCCGGCAGACGATTTCGTACCACCCGCGTACGTGTTCTCCAACGGATGGAATGCCGGGTTAGCTACCAAGCGACGAGAATTTCCGGACATCGGGCGTAGCGACTTTAGATTGCCTGCAATACACATCGAGCATTCGGATGGAAGCACTGTATCGGAGTTTACGTATCAATCGCACGAGATCTTTGCCGGAAAGCCGACTCTGCCGGGACTACCCTCAACTTACGGCACAGAGGACGACGTCTCAACCTTACTAGTAAAGCTGTATGACAACTACTGGGACGTTTCCGCGGTGCTGTCATATTCTATCTTCCCGCATTACAATGCTATCGCAAGAAGTTTTAAAATCACAAACAATGGCACGAGAAACATTACTATTCAAAGAGCCGCCAGCTTTAGTACGGACTTCCCGAACCTTGATCTTAACATGATCGAAGTACATGGGGACTGGGCACATGAGTTCAATCGCGTCGAACGGACTGTCGATTATGGCGAGACAACGTAGGCTTGATGGGAAGGTGTTGAGTGTTTTCCGCAGCTAAAACAAGTGCAGGTTCCGAAGCACCGAAGGGTTCTCTTCCCACTTGCATAATCCCTTCTTTGCTCTTGTTTCTCCCGCCACCACGGAAAGCACTGGAGAAGCTTGGGGCTTCAACCTGGTATATACTGGAAGTTTTGCAGCCACCGTCGAGCGATTTTCACATGGGTTTGTACGCATACTACTCGGCCTAAATCCACTACACACCAACATAAACGTCGGTCCAGGAGACATTTTCACTTCCCCCGAAGCGGTTGCAGTCTATTCGTCTCAAGGTCTGGGAGGCATGTCAAGGTCATTTCATGACCTATATCGTAATCATCTATCTCGATCTGGTTTTACCAACCAGACACGGCCTATCCTTCTCAACTCATGGGAGGGAAACGAGTTTGACATCAATGAGACATCCTTAGTAAAATTGGCCGGCGAAGCCCAAGAGCTCGGCGTGGAGCTTTTCGTCATGGACGATGGATGGTTTGGTGTGGAGTATCCTAGAAACAACGATTCTCTTGGCCTTGGAGATTGGACACCCAATCCTGCGAAGTTCCCTCACGGTCTCAAGCCATTCGTTGAGCAAGTCAACAACTATACCGTCCGCAACACCTCTCGGTCCTTGAAGTTTGGTATCTGGGTGGAGCCGGAGATGGTGAACCCGAACTCCACATTATACAAGCAACATCCGGACTGGGTAATGCATTCTGGCAGGCACACCAGAACCCTGACACGGAATCAGCTTGTACTCAATGTGGGCCTCCCGGAGGTGCAGGATCATATCATCAGCTCGGTCTCGCGAATTATTGAATCCGCCAACATTGAATATATCAAATGGGATAACAACCGCGGTATCCACCAACAAGGTCATCCGTCAGACGACTATGCGTACATGTTGGGTCTTTACCGCGTCATAGACAACCTGACTACCACCTATCCCCATGTTCTCTTTGAAGGGTGCGCATCGGGTGGTGGGCGTTTCGATGCAGGTCTACTTCATTATTGGCCACAGCACTGGACCTCCGACAATACCGATGCGTCCGATCGACTCACCATACAGCTGGGCACTTCGTTGGTTTATCCGCCGTCAGCGATGGGCTGCCATGTCTCTGCTATTCCCAACGGGGTCACAAAACGGAACATCTCAATGGAATACCGCTCACATGTGGCAATGATGTGCGGCTCTTTCGGTTTCGAGTTGAATCCTTCGGAGATGAGCGAAGATGAACAGAAAGCAGTACCAGCAATCATTGAACAGGCTCAGGCCATTAACCCACTTGTCCTATCCGGCTCATTCCACCGCTTGGCTATACCCGATAAAAGCAATTGGCCGGCAGCACAGTTTGTGTCTAGAACGGGAGATCAGTCTGTTGTGTTTGCGTTTCAGCAGAAAGCTACGACGAAACCATCCGTACCCCCGCTGAAGCTACAAGGACTTGACTCTAAAGCGCGGTATTCAAATACACTAGATAACGGGACTTACAGCGGGGCAACTTATATGAACGCGGGTTTAAATATACGCTTTCCAACTGGAGACTACAAGAGCAAGATCATCTGGCTGAACAGGCAGTGATCAGTGTTGCCGGCCGGCCATGTCGACTTATGGATACAAACGATCGGATTCGAGTTGCTCATGTCTTCATCTGGCGCCGCATCTTGTGGGCTCTTTCAACTGTTGTCTGTCACCGTCGGTGTAGCTTCATCTGGACGGGCAAGGAGCACCCCCCATGCTTTTTCGTAACGTCAAGTCCTGACACCTCTAGCAACTGCTGCAGTGGAGCTTCCGCCATTCACTTGCATCTAATGCTCAAACATGTATTTCTCTGGTGTGGAAGATGTGGCAGTCTCGAACTTCCATCAATGGCATGACAAAGTCAATAGCGGCTCGCCAGTGTGAGCTTCGAGGCAGGAATCAGGTAGTACTCTCACTTTTCCTGCTATGCTTTTGAATGACTGTACAAAGAAAGCATTAAGCTTTCTCTTCTTACTTTGGCCATCTCATGGGGCGTAAAACTGAGAGAACAATGTCGTAGGGTAGCTCGACCCAATTCAGCTTCAAATCACCACTCCCTTCGAGACCTCTCCAATGATTGTGCAGTCCCATTCAGATTTAGTCGGATATAGAAGAGACTCCCGGTTCTCAACCACCCATTCGTCAATCCGCTCGCTCAAATCAGAACCGATCTCAATATGGCCTTCCCCCCGGCAACCCGCAAACAGTGAGCGCGTACTCGGCGCAGTCTTCTGAACACGAGGATCAAATAGTATTGGATTGGAACTCTTGCCCAGAGTATTCTCTGCAAGTTAGCTGCAAGTGGTATTGCGCTATCTGGGCGTCGATCACTTTGACTAAGATCCGCGATCCGAAGATCAGGACCCGCAGAAAGAGAGATTTGATATCGGAAAACCTGTTACAGAGAACGACTATGTGCGATGGTGGACGAAAGGGCATAGCGTATATCTTACTGAAATACCGTTCGGCGAGAACGCTTTGGAGGAATGCTGGGTCTCCGAACCGCAGCAGTGGCGGGTAGAGCACAGTCGGGGTTGTCTGCAATAGTGGATATTCAATGGACTTCAGTGCGCAAACAGTGCTTCATCAATGCTAGGGTCATCTGGCAACCCAGGACTAGATAGCCTGTATGATTCAGGACGGCTTTCAGTCATATCGTTTGGTGGTTCTGGGACATCGTGACCATTGAAGCTCTGGACCGAGAGACAGCAGTTAGTCCTGGTAAGCCACATCCAGGTATTCAAACAAGAGTGATTCAATCTAACCATGTGTTCGCTCTTACGGAGACGGATTGAATAAGTTATGTAATCACCGAATACATGTTTCACTTTTGGGTTAGAAAGTCTCCGGCGGATAATAGATATTTCTTGCACATGCCTCGATCGGAAGCGGAGAGCGTAATTGCCGGCTGCAAGCCGCTGAAGTATCATTTGAATTAGGAATCCATGCCGCCGAGGCATACTAGGGAGTGTGTAGCTGACTTGAAGTTGGCTAAAGAAAAGTAACATGACATTTCAGAGAGTCATAGTAAAGATACTATGTGCTCCTGAGAATGCCCCAAACGCCGTGCCATGACCCAAAACCGCTATCCTACCAATCCTATGCACGTAATATCATGAAATCGTAATCAAGCCGTTATAGGTCTTTCTTTGGAGGTGCGAGCCCAGCTTCAGCCAAGCCTTTTGCCTCTTCTTTGTCCACTACGACATACTCATCATCTGATTCCTGTACTTTCTGCTTCTTGGGAGAAGACTTGTCTGGTGTGACCGGCTCTGTGGTAGGCGCATCTGGAAGTTTGGCCGCTAGCTCCGCCGCATCTGTCGTCGTCGCGTTATCAGCCTCGTGCTCGTGTTCTGGGATCTCGGTGCGCGCCTCGACCTTCGTTCCGGTCTTTGTCTCGGTCTCTGTACCGGAGTTGGCAGTTGGGAAGTATTTCCTGCGATTTGTGTCAGATCGTGTTCAGCACCACCAGATAACTGGACTTACGAGACATTGCGGAAATACGCGTCTTCGTCTTTCTGCATAAAGTTGCAGAACACCACCCTCTCCAGCGCATCGCCCTCGCCTTTCTCAAAGAACTCCCGCACTGTTTTCAACGCGACCTCACTCGCCTCTCCACTCGGATAACCATAAATTCCCGTGCTGAGTGCGGAGAACGCAATGCTCTTCAGCCCGTGCTCAACAGCCAACTCCAGGCTGGTCCTGTAGCACCCACTGAGCAGTCGTTCATGAGACCCATCGGCTTTGGTTGACCAGTATATCGGGCCCACTGCATGTATGACCTTTTTTGCCGGCAGTTCGTAGCCGTTCGTGATCTTTGCGCTTCCGGTCTCGCAGCCGTTTAGTTGTTCGCATTCGTCGAGTAGTTCGGGTCCAGCGGCGCGGTGGATGGCGCCGTCTACACCGCCGCCTCCCAGGAGTGATTTGTTGGCAGCATTTACGATAGCATCCACGGCGAGCGTAGTGATGTCTTGCCTGATTATAGAGATCTTGTCGTTGTAGGTTGCATTCGGGGAATAGAGCTGCCGGTCTGCGCTAGATGGAGTTATGCGGTTAAGCTTGTAAAGTAAAGTAAGTGTTGGAATCTCCGAGAGCGGGAGCGCCTCAGCCATCTTGTGGTAGTGAGCGATATAACGATAGAAAAGGCGAGAGGAGCGCGTAAACTTGGTTGGGTGGAGGAGCATTAAAATGGATGCCTGGCTCTCTTACAAGTAGAGCGACAGTGTAACGGAGCTTCGAGTGGGGCCAGAATGCCAGCTTGCGCACAGGCCATCCGTATTCACTCACGTGATTACATCATTCACCGTGTTAAAGAGTTGCACAATCAACAAAGAAGCCGGATACATCTTATACTGCGGATGCGTTGATGTTTAAAAACGGTATAAGATGAACAATTTGAGATACTGTTTGGGCTAGTAAAGAGAAGACTAAAGACTAACATGTTGGAAGTTTGGATATCCGGAGTGAGCAAAGGGAATTGGTTTATTGAAAAATGCCATAGAAAGAGGGTACTATTGCCATTGAACTCAATCTCCAACCTGGTGGACTTAATATCGAGTAGAGCATGCCATTTACACCTTCAGATATTGTCCGCTTTGAATATTCACACTGAAATGCTCACCTTCTATTCTGCTGACCGGCGGACCATAACATCGAAGTCGTCAGTATCAATCGGAAAGCCAAGAGCTTGTAGATGGTCTGTCTCACGACAAACCACATGCAAGGGCACTCTGCCAGGAATAGCCGACGGCAACTCCTCGAAGGTAGGCATCCAGTCTTCCGCATGCTCTATCCCATATTCGAAGACAAATGTGGCGACTGCTCCGAAGGAAAGACCCATAGATGATCAAGTTTTCCCAGCTCCTGAGACCATTTCGCACTCCCACACGTCGACAGGATCAACTGAGTCGCTTCGACAAATCTCTCCACGTCTTGCGCAATGAGGGCGTCCGACTCCGCAGTCCAGACTTCATCCCCTTCTTGAGGAGGGATGCTCTGCGAAAGGCTTACATCCAGCACGGGAGCCGACGTCCTCGCCATTACTTTGAGCACTGGAAGCAGGTCAAACATTGAGTACGTGTAGTCCAAGTCTCTAGATGCAGCAGTGTCTCTCGGATCCTCTTTCCGAAGGGGAACCAGCAGCTCGATATGGCCAACCAGATGCTTTCTCTCAATGCCTTGAATGTCTGGGTAGAAGCCTCAAGATATGTGGCAAGTTCAGTGGCCGGTATCTTGAACTTGTGGGCACCGAGATAGAGGGGACGGAACTCTTCTCGCAGCATTCGCGACGTTTATGAAAGACCAAGGAACTGTCTGTTGGGACCATCGAAAGGGGAGTCCGGACGAGGCGACGGGGAGTGATGAAGAACGATTTCCTTTTCGTTTTCCATTGCATATTTGTAGATTCGGTTTCGTATCTCCCCAGGAAGGTCTTCGAGCGTTTTGGGTGCAGCTGTCCTCATTTTGGAAGTCTGAGGATTTTCAATCCAGAGCGTTTCTGGGTTGGAGATAGTAACTGTTAAGGTTGTGACTCGGCAATGGGGGAACGAGTGGGAAGTAGTTGAAAGTCGGTGCGCGCCATTGTTTACTAGGCATGACATCAACGCGTTGAGTAGGTCCACAACGCGTTGATGTCCCAGAACCCACTCGGCAACCAAACCCATTCACAATGTTACTTCAATTGCGGGGTTACCCACACCTCGAGCCCAATCCGATGCGACCGTAATATCGGTCCTTTACCCTAAAGGGTAATGCTTCTTACTTCGTCATTACTTCGTCATATTATTAGGCTCCTATGTGTCGCGTGCGTATTTTGGTTTCGATGCAAGTGAGCGAAGTACAATGGAATTCGAAAGATAACTTACTGAGTGAGCAAAAAGGCAGGCCTAGTCATCATTACTATGTAGCGAACTTACCTACAGATAGCGAAGGGTTGTATGTTGCTTTTGATGCGCTTCGTTGTGCACCGTCTTTTAGCTCTAAGTAGAAAAGCGTTCAATCCGCGAGTAGTAGACCCCCAAGACTACCCTAGGGCAAGGCAGCACAGACAAAACAACTAGATTGCGCAAGTCCTACGAATGATACAACGGTCCTGGAAGCCAAGACATACCAGAACTACAAGGTTACTCGAAGATAATGGCCGTCATTATGTGATTACGCATTTCGTGTACATGAAGGGGTCCAGTCATTGTAACCTCGTTAGCCAAGACAGTTAATGATTCATGTAACCGTCACCTGGCGTTAAAAGGTAACTACAGAATTTACCAGGTTTAGATTATGTACAAGTTTCCTATGACTTGTTGCTATCGTGTGCCTTCGCCTTTCCAATTACCATATTCTGCTTGAATCAATGTCCGACTGCGATAATTGCACTTCCTGACCATACGAGTACTCATAAGTCCGTGGTGAACATGGGATTCAATATCTGCTGTGATTTCAGAGAAATTGTCAAGTCCCTTGCGGAACATCAGGCACTTGTCTGGTTAGTTGATCCGGTGGGCGATCAGAGAGAACCCAGGTATCCAAGCTGACAACCCCAGGGTTATCCGCTTCCTGCACAGCGCGGAGCGCTGCTGCTGGAGCCACTCGCTCCCACACAATGTGAGGGGGAATTTAAGTAAGCCAAATTGGTCTACCTTGTGGCATTCCACGCACACGGGGCGTTGTTTTCCCATAGTAACCACTTCGCACGAAGTCTCCAGTCGTGGCGGGGAATCGAACATTGAGCACCCTATTTGGAGCCTCTACAGGCCA
Organism: Westerdykella ornata; assembly: GCF_010094085.1. NCBI lineage: Eukaryota > Fungi > Ascomycota > Dothideomycetes > Pleosporales > Sporormiaceae > Westerdykella > Westerdykella ornata. Next base: position 93,285 of record NW_022986895.1, read on the forward strand.
AACATACCAACGCTCATATTCTCCCAGACCTGGTAAGGCGAGAAAGCGCAACTCAATGACGGCCTTGTCTAAATCTGTCACCTGGAACGCCCGGTAATAGTGGATTCCTTCACGGAGGAGGAACTGGAGGGCCACGGTGTAAAGTCGAAGGTCTTCTCGGAGCCTCATATAACTGTCTGGAGCTCTGAGTTGATAATCTCGCTCTTCCTGCGGGGTGATACTCGAGCGCACACGTACGTAGCGCTGCTCGATTGGACGTTCAAGCAAATCCACCACAAGGTCACCCGCGGTCTTTTCATCCCCGCCTACGAACGTTCCGTCGTCAGCAATTACGACCTCCACGGCTTTGTACCTCCCCTGATCAATGGTCGGCTGATTTAGAGGGCTAGGGCCAGAACCTTGTTCGCCCGGCAGCGTATTCAGAAATGGCACAAGATCGCTATAGCTGTGGCCGTATCCTAGTGTAGTGAGTGAATTGTACTGCACAGTGTCTCCATGTCGAAGGAGAACATAATGATGGTTTGGGATATTCGCCATTTTGTTACTCGCCCACGACAACAAGGTATTAAAATTAGGGCCCTCGCGTTCTGACCCACATCCAACGAAGAGTATAGTGTTGTACTCGAGGTAGGTACTGAGGAGATTCTTTACATTTTCCGAAGTTTCTGCCTCGAAGTAATCGATCGAGTCAAACACAACATCGGCTGGGTCATGATAGCTTCCGTGGATATGGAATACCCCGTCCAAAGTGCCCCTCTCGTAATCTCTGACATGGTTCGCGATTGACCAGCGAACACGTTGCAGGCCGCAGAAGCTTTCTAGGAGGTCGTCGTAATTGCTTGTCATGAGTTTTGCGCCCCGTTTGTGGAATCGACTGAGAGCTTCAAAAATCTCCGGGTGACGCACTTCGTCACGAAGATTGCCGAAGACTGATTCCAGCCATGCGGAGAATTGGTTTTCGTGTTCCAGTATATCTTTAAGATATTTGAATGCTCGTGAAACCTCCCCAATACTTGCAGTGTCTTTTTCAACCGTTCTTCGGTAGAATTTCAAGTGTATATCGTCGGCTGTGACGAAGGTCTTTTGCGGAAGATAATCTAGGCCATTGCGTACAAGCCCAATCGAGGTGATGCGCTGTGGCGCAGGGTCCGTAGCACCGAGAGACACGCCGGCCCCAATAATGATAGCAAGCTGCCCGTCATGCAAGGCTTGTTGAATCTTACTCGCATACTGTACCTGTTTCTCATTGACAACGTGCATTTGTCGCGGGCGTTCTCAGGCACTAAGTCAGGCGTCACGGCTTCCGGAAGCTCTTTTGCCGAAAATAAGTGTCACCGTAAATGTGTGGCTAATATATTAGCGGTAGAAGACCGAATTTCTTGATCTTCGTCAGCAAGAAGCGGAACCAAATTCTTGATTACCACTTTTGGCAAATATGATAGTGTCCCAAGGGCGCTGACTGTACAGGATCGCACCCCCGCATCTCCGTCTCTAAGAAACGGAATCATGTCCTCGAGAATCGCTTTTGGCAACAGCGACTGTTTTCCTAAGGCAAGGGCTGCAGAGGATCGCACCTGTGGGTCTTTGTCTTGAAGAAGCGGAACTACGTCCTTCAGAATTCGATTTGGCAAAGACGACTCCTTGCTCAACAGTTCAACTGTAGCGGACCGCACCTGGAGGTTCTCGTCCTTGAGGAATGGAACGAGTTCTTCCAGAAACCCCTCCGGCAAAGGTGACTCTGCGCCTAAGTTCTTGAATGGAGACGCTGTTAGGTCTCGGTACTTGATGAGCTTCAGAATCCAGTCCAGACGTAGCCGTCGTTCTAGTTCCTTGACAAGTTGCGAAAGCAACACGGCCAAATTCTGACCGCTCGAGGCCGCTGAGGATTCAAATTTCGTAAGGCCAAAATGATCAGAGTGAATAGCGATTGTCTTGAAGTGGGGGAGTATAGCCCATTCAGGCGTCATTGTCTAATTCTCATTAGCCATAATTTTCCATGCCCTTTCCGACCGATTTACCTACAAGATTGCTTCCACGAACTGGCAATTCCGCGTAGCAGCAAACGGCTTGGATGCGTTCGGCATATGTATATCTGTTTCGATTCTCCACTACATTGCAAAAGCTGCTTTGCATCTCCGCGATACGATCCAGATCATCTTGAAAACTGGACCAGTATTGCTGTTGTTTTCCCACGACTTGCAGCCCGATTGACTGAGCACATATTACAGCCCACTCTGCAAGCCCGGCACGATAGTGTGGGGTGCCAAGAAGGACGATTCCTCGAGTCGATTCTGCCACGATTCGTGGGTATCCGTCTTGTTCGGCCGATATCACAAGAGCTGCTTCACAAAGAAGACCGCCGAGGCCATGGGCTACGAAGAATACAGGGCGATTTCCCTACGTGCGTAAGCCTATACAGCAAATCTATAGTGTTAGTGAAGATGCATACATTATTTTCACTCAGGACAGCTACTGCCTCTAGCAAGCGTTTTGCGTGCTCCTCTACCTTTGTCCAGGAGACAATATCAGCCATCTTCCGCGCAGTTGCATCATATCCAAACGCGAGAGTCCGGACATTAGGAATTATTTCAGGCAGGTGTGTCTTAGGCCAGGGTTCATTTGCATGTGTTGTCCATGCATCGTCGCGGTTTTCGATGAGATCGTGAATAAAGATCATGCTGTCCAAACCGGAAGGTGCTCGTAAGCGAACAATATTCTTTTCTCCTCGTTATGCATCATAATGATAGTTTACTTATACGAAACAAAGTTAACTTACTCTGCTACATGGTCCTTCGGCGTATAGAGCTCCTCAAGTCCAACTGGATACCACGGGGGCTTGGGATGCGGAATCAGCCTCGGATTATCGGACTGCAGCGAATCCAAGAGCCTTCCCAGGACTGCGAACATTGCTATGGATGGAACAGCAGCTAGATTATTGTTGCCGGGGCCTGGAGGCTCGCTTGCAAGCAAACATAATGGAAAGCCTTGCTATGCTGAATTTCTCCAATAAGGTTAATATATCCCCGAGAATCAAGGTGAATCCCACATGTTAACTCCCACGTTACCCTCGGATGTGGCGCGGCACTGTACAAATTGCCCGTTTCTCACTCGTCCATCCTACGGTTCCCCGCGTAAGGTGACGTTATCTCCTTCATCGAGAACACGATTCGCCTGGTCGATCGGAAGCGATACCGACAACCTATTCCGGGAGGTTCTAACCTTTTGCCCCGCCTCCTCCGTCCTCCTCGATCTCCCTTTCTCCCAACCCAAAACACTCGACTCTCCTTCGCCTCTAAGCGACTCTAACCCGATCTCACGCGGCTCGTTTCCCCACCCTCCCCACTTTCTCCCCTTAACCGTATCCTTTTCACATCTCCCCCGTACGCCTCCCTATCTGTCTCCGACCACTTGCCCCACACACCAAAGGGAGGCTACCGCACGGCAGCTCTGGGCAGTGCATTTAGGCTAAGGTTTTCGTCATATACCAAAGTGGCGTTTCCCGGATCGTGAATGTGACAGGTCGTCATAGGAGAGTGGCGAGAAGCAAATGTGCACTTGCACCATGCTGCATAGACTTGAGAAAAGCAAATCGTAGCAACAAATCTAAACCTACTGTATCTAATTCAAAATGTTTATCTTGTTGTAGTAGTATTACAAAATTAACTAGAGCATAATGCAACCTGAGTGGGACAGCCTTCTAGTATAGCGTATGTCGAGTTTTATTTATAGACATAACGTGAGTGACAAGCGAGCTGATCAGACAAGCGAGCTGATCACTAAATACAATTGTCAGATGGTAAGCCAGTTTATGGACATCCCATCTGGGACTGGAGAGGAGGACTGGGAGAAACTGTCTGTACCGGTACTGTCTGAGGACATGTGGCTAGTGATTCTGCAATGGCTAGTGCCCTGCACAGCCTTGGTGCCCAGAGAAGGAACATCAAAACCAGTGTCAGGCCTCAGCCTCACACACACAAGCACACACCTGAATACAATCAGTCAACCCATCTTCAATCAATCTTTCTGTCACCGTGACATCTTCAGATACCATCAAATCTGACAGTCAGATGGAATGGGTCTTCCGAGGTTGATGATACTTGATTGTCACCTGACTGTTAGCCTTACATAATCTCACACAGAGGCACAAAACCAGTCTCTCGTGCAACTCTCAGAATCAATCATCTTTCTCAGAGATCTAAGATCATCTCATCTCTACTTTATGATATCTCATCTCTACGATACTACGACAATACTACGATACGTAGTATCTGACACCAGGCTGAATCTACAGTGGTTTCAGTCACCTCTCAGACGCTGTTACCACCTTTACTGATCCTCCAACACCTATCTGGAAGCCAGTCTCATCGAAGTTGTAGATGTTTTCGTCCAGGATGCCATACTTGGCTTTGGTATTGCGTACAAGGTCAAACCAGGGACTAATAATTGCTGGATCACTGCATTTGACTCTCTGGTGATCATGAAGTCTGGTTATCTGAGATTTGATCGCAGGTTTGTGGCGGACAAGGTTCTTAGCCCAGTTGTCTCTAACATTCCCACCACCACATGCAGCCAGCAGCTGATCAGCTATATCACGTACATCACCAAGCATACGGGGCAGATCCTTGTGCATCAAGCTTCCTTATATACTAGACTATTGTCTCCTCCTCGTGCTTGGTGAGCTTTGACGAGTTAGGATGTGTATTGCGTCGAGCAGCTGTTCCAGAGTGTCGGCTACTAAGCGTGCTTTGAGGAATGTCATAGAGAGCAGCAGCGCATTGCTGGCTTAATGACGCATCGGATTTCATAGCTTCAATAGCAAGGATAATCCTATCCTCATGAGGGAGCAATTCAAGATCAGGTTGTTGAGACATTGAGATGGGTGGTTGAAAGAGGTGGAATCTTGGCAGAGTGATCAGCTCGCTTGTCTGATCAGCTCGCATGTCACTCACGTTATTATAAGTTTTGTACTTTGGTTAATAATAGAGTTTGCTACCTAGGGAGACTATCTTGCTGTAAGATTTGCTTACATTTCATCGCCTACCTCGTTTACGGGTTTTCGCTCCCAGCGTCCAACAACTGCGAGTTTGAAAGTATAATTATCCTTGCAGGAGAAGCTCCGTTCGCTCGCCTGTTGTAGTCGATCTAAGCGGAGAGGCCAAATCTGTCTCGCAAACGAGCTATTGCACTTCCCACTTCACCTCCTGCAGCATTAGCATTGCGCTGCAGAATACGAAGCTCCTCATCAATCCATTTTATGAGTAGTTCGCGTTCCTCTCTGCTCAAAGCGGCCTCGGGAACATGGTACAACCGGGGAGGGGATCCTGAGGTTTGAAGTTGCCATTGTCTTGGGTCTGGCGGCGGGGGTGGTAGGATACCCGTAAGTGACCTGCAGGGCGGAACAGCTCCCATCTCTGTCAATTTCCGCACTGTAACATGCATATTCTCTTCTGAGATAAAACCATGTGGTGGCGCTGGTTCGAAGAGTCCATTCGTTCTCCAAAACTGAGAGCGCGGGATCCTATCTTTTGACCCTCCAAGAAGGTAGAAGCCCTTGTAATTATTATTGATCGAGGTCTCAGCTGTACCTGATCGTTTTCAGCAAATAGAAGAACAGGACGTCAGAGTGTATTATAGATCTAGCGAAGTATCCTTACCGGCAGTTGGATCGAGTCTCCAGCTGGAGTTTCTCGGCACAGGTTCCCAGAGATTTTCATCGTCGAAGTCCAGCGCATGCCTCAGTTTGGATATTATCCATATCAAGGGGAAATGGGCGAGGCCCTCATCCCGATTTCCGCCACCGATGTCACTATGGCAGCCCATGAACCAGCATTGCTCTAGTCGGTTTCTCAAGGTTTTGGCGTCGTCTGGATACTTCCAAACAATGGAAAGAAAGTCTGCCCGACGTTCATGGAGGGAAAGAGCCTGATAGGAGAATTCAACACCGGGGCAGAGATCGGAATGGACGAAGCCCAGGCTGCTCGGCTGGTAAGGTAAGAGGCGACGGGCCATTGACGGGAGCCCTATTGAGCTGACTGTATCCCAAAGAGCGCATATCTCGACGCGAACATCTAAGTGTCCAAGTAGAGATGCGGATCGTAAATACTCGGATGACATCCACTTAGGGCGATTTTGCCGTATAGGGTCGGCTACTGCGCCGCGGTTCGTCTTCCAGAAAAAGAAAACTTCGGTAAGGAAGTAGAGCCCCTTCTTGGTGAGGAGACCAATATCGTGAATAAGATGTGCGATGCATCTCGCCGTGAAAGCGCCCCGAGAGAAACCAATCAAGTATATCTCATCCTCCCCCCTGTTATAGTTGTTGCAAATAAAGCTGTATGCCTCCATGATCTTTTCGTCAATGCCTGAAGAGTCGTTAACAGAGGTTATTCCGGTAATTGGTGTGAGTGACCTATTCCAAAGGCCTGCATGAGCGTGTCTGATTTCCACCAGCTATCCGTTCCAATGCCGGACTGATAGTATACCACCTGTGGATGGCCTTCTTCATCAATCGGTAAGATGCAACGGGCGATCTTGGATACATTTGTGCGAGGTTGCTTAGAAACCTCCCTGCACGCTGTGCCATCGCAGCAGAGGATAATCTTCTTGTAGGGGAACCGTTCGGCCTTGCCGGGCATTTTACCAAGCAGAATCCCCGCCCCAGTTAGTTTTGCAATGTTCGCAAAAGAAGCTGCAGCAGCAGACTATAATAGTGTATAGGGAGGCAGCGGACAGTCGCGAATGCCAACATATATTCCCGTCCCGCATCTAAATGTTAATTTGAGCGGAATGTGACCAATTACAGTGAAGATGTCGAGGAGTGCTGATTGTGACATGCGTCAGAAGGAGGGGAAGCTGGAAGTTTCCGCAACCTGGGAGCACCGCTGCCTCCCCACCAACGGCCTAAGAAGCAATCAGAGGCCTTCTCACTGGGCAACGATACGTAGTGTATAATTCTGACTACTTATATGTTTTGCCCCACCGCTTTGCTCCACTGCGGCCGATAACCACCTGGGCTTCTTTTAAGCTGTGCTATTTCGTTGCACACTTAACGTCACAGGTTCGTGTGCCATCTCTCTATGTTCCTCCGATTTAAGCAGCTTCAATAATAGAGGTAGGTGCGGAGTTTCGGGGATTTTACATTTGATTATAAATAAGCATAGATTCAGCCTCCACCTTTCAGCCATTGAGTGGTGGTTTGGTTTCCAATTGGTTTTCCAATTGGGTCTCCCGAGACGCTGGAGGCGTAGGTGGTGTGCGAATCAGCTAGGATCGACTACATGAAGCTCTGATACCGGAACCTCAAAGCTCTGTAGGACGAGTCCAGCAGCCCAAATGTTTCACGGTGTGGTGTCCTATGATTTCCCCCTTGAAAACCCTTACGGAGCCGGCAGGAATTTTCCTTTCATACTATAGCGCGCGTACTCGCATATGCAAGTCTGCCTTGGAGATCTCCAAACCTTGTCGGATCACTCTCGTCTTCGACGGTGTTGAAGTCTTTAGCGCTCATACTTCAAGTCGAAATGATATTTAGAGTCCTAGAGTATGAGGTTAGTGCGAACCTGGCCGAACGTTCGTCTACGCTAGGAATTACATTATAGAGGGAATATAATATTGGCCCTTGGGTATATTATCTTTTGCCTGTCACCTGGTGCAAACATATAGAACTGCCGCAGGGTGTTTGGATGGATAAGATGTGATGGTGTTTAGAGATACACTGCCCTTTGGAGTGAAGAGCCAGGGACACTAACATGCGGAGCATGACCTTGAGTGATGTCAAATATCCATGGTGCTGCAGCTGCAGCCAGGAAAGACAGACCCTGTACGGTGGACGGGTAACCTTGGTCACATTGAAACGTTGGTCCGATGCTTAGCCTTGACGAAAATTCTCCCTACTGTAGGACCAGATCGCTTGTATGATTTCACCGGCTTCCCAGGGGCTCGCAGGATTCTATCCCGCTGCACTCAATGGCGTTCACATATGGCGAACCAGTCCATATAAACCAGAGACAACCGGCTCGGACGTCGAGCTTGTACTCAAATACACCCTTCGTATGCAAACCATCCGCGTAGATGCTTAAAGCTAGTAGATCACATATAGATCGGCCCAAACTGCAGCTGAGGACAGAATTAAGGCCGCGATATTGCCTAGCCTTCATTGAATTCTAATCTTTGGACTTCGAAGAACAGACCTTTTTTTCAGTTCTTCTACTGTATTTTGTGGGATAGATAATGCCAGCACGTGACGTTCGATTGCACTCGTTCGCTGTTGATGTCGGATGCCTATCACCTATGTGAGAGTAATGGCTATCTGGCTCACAGTAGCATTTGATAAAAAAGTAGATTGATGTTGAATCTTACATGTCATATCGGGTTGCACAGTGTTGCTCAGTGACAGGATACATCCTGAAGCCACTGCACAATGTCATCCAGTTTGGTTGATGTCGCTGTCTTCTGCGGATACAATGGTTGAGGAGCATGAAATCGTCTGAGCACGGTCGAATGCTACGGGTACAGCAGCGTCCTGGAGTGTGGACAGGAAAACCCCTTTCTCTTAGCAAGCTCGCTCTAGACCACTGAGTAGGGTGGCTTTTACGGTTAATATATACGGCGTATCTTCAGCATATAGCGTGGAATTCTTGCCGGTGAAGGAGTAATTCTCAGGTCGTCTTGTCAAGTCCTTCTGTTCCCTGGCAATCTTTTGCCTACTATGATTTTGAAGCCGGGAATTAGAAGTATAGAAGTGCTTTGTGCTTGCCTAGGTGATGTAGACGAGATGAGGATGTCGGGACGTCCTTACTGGGTTCTTGAGGTAAGAGTTATTGGACACCACTTGTAGGTAATCTGACTCTGCCGGAAAGATTCACCAGTACCTTGAGAATGTGTCGTCGCATTCTCTTGGTTGAGAAGCTTAAGGGGCTGCCTTAAGCTTCTAAGCGCCTACGCCTATAGTGACACTCTGACAGAGATTGAACCTCCTACGGCATCGATGAAGGAGTGAACGATTCAAATGAGTGAACGATTCAAATGGACACCCGAACATGAGAGGTGTACTCCGTATCCTTGAGAGTCAGTTCGTGAATCGACATAAGGAGAAATGTGGCTGAAGTGGCTGGATTCTTGGCGTAGACATCCTAGATTGAATTGGACGTGATTGCGCGACGCGTTGATGACATAATAGGTGGTCTCGACGCGTCGTCGATTTGTACCTTGCATTCATCTCGTCCGCCACCGCTTCTAAGCCGCTGCGCACCATCTGACGTTTTGAGGTTTCTCTCTTTCAGCCTTCACTCGCACCCCTAATGGCGTCTTCTTCAGTGTCTGGCGCGGATGCTGAATCTGTGAAGTCTACACCCGCTTCCTCGCCTCCTTCCTTAACCACGGACGAAAATGTGACGAAGGAAATGGAGGCTGAAGAGGAGAAAATTCGGATACAACGCGAGAAAGAGGATACGAAAAGGAACGCTGAACTTGAGAAGGAGCGGCAGGAGGATCTCAAGAGCGGCAAAGAGATGTTAGACAAGAAGTTTCAACAATTGGAGTTCCTGATGAACAAGAGCAAGGTAAATAGACTGCCGTTTTTCAAGCATGCTGCAATATATGCTAATCAGAAGATTGCAGCTTTATGCTTCTGTTATGCTTGCGCAGATGCAACGTCAGGAAGAAGAAGCAAAGGCTCAAGACGAGAAGACGAAAGGAGAATCCACGAGACGCGAGATTAAAGCGGAGAAAGTAGCAGCCGAATCCCAACGACGAGCGACTCGTGCGTCCGGTGCAACCGACAATGGCACAGCACAAACCACGAGCCAGGCGCCCGCAACACAGAAAAGGGGTCGGGGCCGTCCCAAGAAATCGGAAAGCAGAGAGGGCAAAATATCAGACTTCTTCAAGAAGGAAGATCTACAACAGAGATCGGGACAGGCGAGTGTTGCCGAGGCTTTGAAAGAAGCCGCCGATGAGGAGAATGTGAAGCCTGGGGACATTGGTGTCCAGAATCTCCAGTCCGCCCGGCAGCCGAAACTGGTTACTGGAGGCACAATGCGCTCGTATCAACTGGAAGGGCTGGAGTGGCTTTTGTCTCTGTACGAGAACGGGATCAATGGAATTCTGGCAGATGAAATGGGTCTGGGAAAGACAATCCAGACCATCGCGTTATTGGCGTATCTTTGGGAAATGGAGGCTTATGGTCCGTTTCTTATTGCTGCACCTCTCAGCACCACCAGCAATTGGGTCGAAGAGTTCAAGAAGTGGGCACCCAGTATTCCAGTCTTACTGTACCACGGCGACAAGCAGGAACGCGCGCGACTTCGCCGCACTCGGCTGAAGAATCCCGGTACACCACAATTTCCAGTAGTTGTGACGAGCTACGAAATCTGTATGAATGACCGGAAATACCTGACAGGTTTTGGATGGCAATTTATAATCATTGACGAAGGCCATCGGATCAAGAATCTGGATTGTCGGCTCATCCGCGAGCTGCAATCATACCGATCAACGAACCGGCTGCTGATAACTGGAACGCCTTTGCAGAACAACCTTGCAGAGCTCTGGTCTTTATTACACTTCCTATTACCTACTGTATTCGATAAGCTGTCCACTTTCGAGAGTTGGTTCGACTTCTCCGGTTTGAAGGATAAAGCGAGCTACGAGCAGCTGCTGTCGGAAGAGCGCCAGCAATATCTGGTAAAGTCACTGCATGCAGTGCTGAAGCCATTCCTGCTCCGACGGGTCAAGACAGATGTAGAGAGTCTCATGCCTAAGAAGAGAGAGTACGTGCTCTTTGCGCCACTTACACAGATGCAACGAGAGCTCTATCAGGCCATACTGGATGGTACAAGTCGTTCATACCTCGAAGAGAAGGCTGTAGAGAGGCTTAGTTTGGGTGTATCCAGTGGAACAGCGACACCATTGAGCATTTCGGGCGCCAATGGAAGTCAAAAGCGCAAGTCCCTGCTCAGTGGAACCAGTGCTCCAAACAAGAGTGCGAAAACATCCAGAGGTGGTTCTCCGGCGTCGACCGCTTCGAAACGCGGTCGTGGTCGTCCAAGAAAGTACTACGAAGAATTAAGCGATCGGAAGTACTTCGCTGCACTCGAGGCCCAGAAGGACCAGAACGAAGAGGAAGAGGATGAGGATTTGAGCTCGGAGGCCGAAGAAGACAGAATCCGAGCGGCCACATTCGAGTTGGCCAAGCGACAGCTGTTGCAAAAGAAGTTAGGCAACCCGATCATGCAGCTCCGTCTATGCTGCAACTCGCCTTACAACTTCTTCAACCCTTTCCTTGCCGCTGAGACATCAGGGAACGAAACGTTTGCTTCTGAGACCGAGCCAGATGAGACAATCGTTACCACTTCGGGAAAAATGCTCTTGCTAGATTCATTGCTTCCTGAATTGCTAAAAGGAGGCCACAAGGTTCTCATCTTCTCACAATTCACAACTACCCTCGACCTCCTGGGCCTATATCTCGAACTTCGTTCTTGGCCGTACGCTCGCATAGATGGATCCGTAGCACAGGCCGACCGTCAAGCACAAATCCGCTCTTTCAACGCACCCTCCTCTGCAAAGGACGCCAAAAACGTCTTCATATTATCGACGCGTGCAGGAGGCCAGGGCATCAACCTTGCAGCGGCTGATACCGTCATCCTGTTCGACTCGGATTGGAACCCTCAGCAAGATCTCCAGGCCATGGACCGCGCTCATCGCATCGGCCAGACGCGCAATGTGATTGTGTACCGCTTTGCCACTCGCAACACGGTTGAGCAGAAACTGCTCGAATCCGCCGAAGCCAAACGCCGCTTGGAGAAGCTCGTCATCCGGAAAGGCGGAGTCCGGAATGACAGAGGGCGTGGGGCGCAACTGGAGAAGGAACAGGAGTTGGAAGAGCTGCAGAAGCTGCTGCGAAGGAGCGACGGCGAGAGGTTCGATGTGAAGGAGGGCGAGGGCGCAAGCATTCTCAGTGATGCTGACTTGCAAATCCTCCTTGATCGGAGTGATGAGGCGTATGAAAGGGCGGAGAGGGGACTTGATGTGGGTGGAAATGGCCAGATGTTTGAAGCGGTTGGTAAGAGGGAGGAGGGTGCCCTCATGGAGGGTTTGAAAGCGTAGCTTTAACTGGCGATTCAGCGTGTTGTATTGAAACATTATTGAGCCCAACAGTTTTCCCAGATATGCATTTGAATTCTTTCAACCTCTCTTCATCAATCTGCGTGTTTGCGACATTGGTGGCAGCATCATTGGCCGAATGATGCGGGATCTGAGTTGGCGTTGCAGCACAATGAGATGACGACTGATCACGGAAAGGAGACCTAACATACGGACCCGGTTATGGACAGTTCCCCTACGGAATCGCTCCCAATAGAGGAGGGCAATGGTACGTTTAATGTACCTTGTTGAGTGTTCTTTCAGTCAAGCAAGACAAGGCTCAACAAACATGACTTTTGTTTTGACAGAGAACTCTTGCCCCTGTATCAGTAAAGTGTGCGCCAATGCATTCTTTTGATCAATCTCTTTTTGAAAGTCCGAACATTCTACTGCCGACGTGCGTCAAAGGAAGGTAGTCTTTTGCTTGGGCTCCTCGCTGACTTGAAATCCGACTACAGCAGATACACTGGCCCGGAACATCCCTTCACGTTTCGCTGCCACCCAGCAGGTGGGATTGTGAGACATGATCCATGTCTTCTTGTGTGGGAGATTAGTTCCGGTTCTGATACAGGCATGCATTTGATTTGTTCCCTGTACTCTCTGAATTGGGAGGCATGGTGGGGCAGTGAAGCCTGCTTGCCTACCTAGCTGGAGGATGCCGGTGACCTGTTCCATTTGATGAGCGCGATATACATCATACACACCAATCATTCCTGGAAAATGATAGTACATAAAATGGCGAGTGTTATTCAGACGTGTTCTCAGCCCATGGAACTTCCCGGGTCCCAATGCTATCGTAGCAACGGTTTGAATGAGCTGCAACCGTTAATCTGGAGCCAAGACATGCACTTGGGGTTCGTTTGGCGACGTCAAAATCGAGAGATCTGAGATATTCACATGAGAGCTTTTGCTCTGAGAATGGTAAATGTCAAGCCGCTTTGGTAAAGCAGGCTTGAACGATTTCTCAGGCTTATCTGCTTTAACCTTTGGCAAAATCTCAGGGTTCGCAACATGGTATATCTACAAACTAACTCAAATTATGAGTGAAGCGATGACCAGCGCTAACTTCACGAGAATCCTGGAGGTAAAATACATTAGTGAGAGCAAAACGACTGAGCAACGGCGAGAATTTGCTTCTCTTCGGTGGGCAATCGCGCACGTGCTGCTACAAACGGCGGTCAATCAACATCCAGAGGGAAGGAACACCACGCACCTAGCAGCACACTACAAATAACCTCAACTTTCCCTCGCACAGCAAACAAGTTCTCAAGATCCAACTTCAACATTCGAATGTGTGTATACACCTCTCTCTTGCAAGACACCCATTAACCTCACCACTCCAGCGTCCACATCACCACCACCACACACAATAAAAAACACACCGCCTCTACTCCCTCCCACCAACACCACCGCCAAACTTACCACCAACCATGCCACCACCCCCCACAAACCCATCCGCCTCCTCCGCCTACGCCGACCTCAGCACGACCCGGTACGACAAAGAAGTCGCCGCCATCGACACGCGGCGCGACACGGCGCTGCTAACCCGCCAACCCGTCACCGTGGCCGAGGGCCGCGCCCCCAAAGGCCTCGAAGCGGCCGTGTTCCAGTGGAAGACTTTGCAATTCACAATCGACGAGGACAAGGACGCCAAGGAGGAGGGCAAGGAGGATTTACATGGGGGACAGTTGCATCGACAGAATAGGGTTGCGAGGGGGGAGGTTGTAGTGTTTGGTGGGGATGGGAATGGGAATGGGGGAAGGGGTGGCAGGGGAGGGAAGAGGGGGGGAGGTGCTGGTGCTGGCGGTGGGAAGGGGAAGGGGAAAACTGGGGAGGAGGAGGAGGAGCATTGTGTGAGGGCGGGGTGTAAGCCGGGGGATGTGTGGCCTTGTGCCAAGGGGTTTCCGGAGGAGTTGGAGAGGGATATGTTTTTGTGAGGAGGGGGTGCATGGAGTGGACTGCTCAGAAGGTGTGGGCGATGGCCGTGGATTGAGAGGGACGATATCAACTTCGTCTGAGGAGGCTTTGACATGGGAAAGCGTGGAACTTGTGCGGTCGGATATATTGACGGTAGCGAAGGGAGGGATTCTCACGATATCCAGTAGGTTACTGCAACGTGCGATATGCTCAACCCCTTGCCAAGTCGAACTATTCGGGATGATTATGCCCAGCACTGAGCAAGTTAGGTATCTACCCACAAGGGTATTAATAACCATACGCGTAATTAAATAGGCCCACCCTCTTTACCAGAGTGCTAGCACTCAACAAAGCGCTAGCACTTAAAATCGCTCCTTTCTCGCTCGTGGCACGAACGGCTCACTCCCCCCACCCTCCACTCCACCTTCCAAACTCTTCCCAGCTTGTTCCTTTGCCGTCTTGAACAGCCGGTGCACCATACCGCAGAAGCTCTCCCAAAGCTGGACATCCGCGCCTTGGAGCCAATCAATAAGTATTTCCTTCGATGAACCTTCAGACACTCGTATGCGGAGAGCAAGAGCAACTTTCAGTTCAGCGTTCGTATCGTGCATGTCGGCTTCGCCAGCCTTCCGTTTTCTCTGCTGCTCACGGCGGTACGCTCGGTTCCAGACGTTTTGTGATGACCTGCCAATGCCAGTGCGGGTTGTAGAGTCCCATGTCCAATATAGGTCTAGGGTGGAAAGCTGGGCATTGATTGTTTCCGAAGCCTTGGTCATGTCGGAGTCCTCGGGTAGTGGAATCTTGTATCGTGTCGGGAAGGGCAGATACTCATGTGCTATGCCATCGAATCGGGCAAGGTGCTTTTGGGCGTGTGTCAGTATCTCCATATCTCTCCCGGGAGGGAATCTTTTGACTTACATTAGGTGGCCTCATATCCCCAAAGCTCCACGCAACCATCCATCTCTTTGTCACACTACCCGGCTCCAGACATCCGACAGCCCAATTCGTGACTCCGTTTTTCTTCAGCAGCTCCACTACGTGTTTCGTGCTACTCAGTTTCCCCAGCATACTGCTGTACCACGTGACCTTCTCCCTGAGCACGAGCGACTCCTCGACAATCTTGGTGACGAACCCTAGATCACCGCCGGAGCACACCATTTCCTTCTCGGAGCCCGTGCATACGGCGTTGGGTTTCCAGTTTTTGTTTTCTCCCTTCATGCTCGCTCGCATTTCCTTCTCGTCGCTGAAGAATGGAGGGTTGCAGATAGTGAAGTCGAGTTTCTCTACACCGAGGTACTGCAGGGGGATGAGGCTTATGGAGTCAGTCGTTTGCAGCATCGTGGTGCGCGTGATCATGTTATTGAGAGCCAGATTCCGGGCCGCAAAGTCGAAGCTCTTTTTATCGACGTCGGTGACGCACATGTGCCAGTTTGGGCGAGTGCGGAGTATGAGAAGGGTGTATATTGCGGATGCGCCGGTGCCGATGTCGAGACCTACTACCTTCCGTTCAGGGTCATAGCCAGCCTTGTAGTCTGGGGATGTTGAGTCGATGAGTGCTTGGATCCAAGTGACATAATTCCATCTATTAGGGACGGGAGGGCATAGCCGGTCATCCGGAATGTCAAGCTCTAGGTTGAAGTCTGTCTTGAGCAGGGCTTTGGTGAGCGTCTTGCATGTTTCTGGGTCTTGGAAGTTGAGGTGCCCGCTGCTTTTGTGGAAGATTTGCTTGAAGTTGGAGTCCTTTTTGGAGAGGGCTTTGAAGTCGATTTTGTCATATGGAGTCTGTCGGATGGGTTGGGTTTCCATGCTTGCGGTTCTAGAAGCTTTGGTTAGAGGTCGGTTGGATTAGTGAGGTGTTATACCTAGTAATGTGAAAGGGTCAATGCCCATTTCAAGACAGACTTGTGGATTGCAGTTCTTCTCTCTCCACGGAATGTCATCCAAATAGAAGACTGAGGTGACCATACATCGCTTGTATACATGTGACGATCTGAATCTACCACTCTTACTGTCTCCTGCGATATCTCACCTTGGTTGTGTGCAAGGTTTCCCATGCGTCGCGCTATCATTGTAAAACATCAGGGCTTAGTAATCAACGGAGTCGAGAGAATTCGCTGATTGGCTGACGTCATATGGTATTTGCGGAGCCTCAAGAACAAACTGCGATGTCGATGTACCAGTATGTTGCTTGATATGTAGGTGGGATTTACTGATAGCGAGATTTCTTACTTTGAAAGCGCAGCAATTTATATGCGCGCAGTTTGGTATATGGCATATAGACAACCGCTCAAACGCCAATTGGTTGAAAACTTACCACACAGATGGGAATCAACCTTCCACATATATACCAGTTCCTTGCAGATATGCAATACTTATATCAAAAAAGGTCCTTCGTAGACACCCCCAGGCTCGTAGAGTCGTACTTCGGCCAGCGTTGGAACCGTTCCAGGCTTGTAGAACTCGAGAAGCGTATCCATATCTTCGTCTGTCATTGAGCAGAGCTCATCCAGCGACCACTTTTCGCAAACTTTCGACATCCTGAAACCATTAGCTGGGAGCTATTGGGAGGGTTTCATGCCGGCATATGGGACATACCATTGCATCCTTTTGGGACCTTCTTCAGGCAAGGGAGCCACCTTCCTCAGCTTCTTCCGCAGCGCGCCCACCTTCTGTATGGCAGCCCCCATATTACTGGGAAGGCTGGCTGCTATCCGTTTCTTGACGATATTTGCCATCTTCGGCCCATTTCCATTTGTGCTGACCATAATCTGGAGCGGCCCGTCACGGTACACGCTGCCGAAGTAAAAGTCGCATTCCGGCGGCACGTCGGCAATGTTTGCCGGTATCCGCTTCTCCTTGCAGAGCTTGTATATCTGCGTCGAGGCCTCGGGGTCGTCTACGGCGGCCAGCACCATGTCCACGCCATCGAGGTCGGAGGGCTCGAATTTGCGGTCGATGTGCTCCACTTGCTTCTGGTCAACTCGGTAGGCGACTTCATCGTTCAGGCCGGCGCGAGGGGATACAACGGTGACTTTGGCGTCGGCATTGAGGACGTTGACGATTCGACCGGCGGCGACCTGTGCTTTGTGAATATCAAGCACGTTGCAAGACCTGAGAGAGCACTCACCTCACCGCCGCCAACAACCAGAATCTTTTTATTTCGAACCTGCCATGCCAGAATCAAGGAGCCGCCTCCTTGAATCTCCGGATACTTGCTTGTCATGACGGAGGGTGCAGAAGGAATGGTGCCCAGCTGCGCGGAGATACAAATGCTGCGCCGGGGTTGACGTATGGGAGAGCGCCAAGAATGCCCACATTCAACCACGCAGCATACCCATGACGCTACAGAAACATGCCATATTGCTTTGCTTCAAGATGCGCCGCAGTAATATCTATTTGCGGAAGTTATCTGGTGAACACGGTGAATTTGTGTGACATTCACCCGTGATCCGGGGATTCTCAGCCCTGCCGCTGTGGAGACATCACTGTATGGTGCCGCGGACCCCAACTTTGGTTCCTCGGGTTGGAACCTCCACCATCACCGCTCCTCCTCCCCCATGAACCCGCACATTGCGCCCCGACAGCTCCCATCATGACCTCGGGCCGGTCCCTGGGCGGTGGAAGAGTGTTGGGAAGTGGCAGGAATCTGTCGCCTGCCGTCTCCCCGCAGCCACGAACCCAGCACCAGCGCAATGCCAGCCTGTTGTCGCCTTCGGAGAGCTCGCTATCATTGAGCTCGCAGACGTCCATCAGCCCCGCGAGCACTGCGGAACCAAAGGAGGATATCGGCAGCAAGGTGCTGCTGGGAACTGCCCAAAATGCAGCTGCTAGCGCTTCGAACAGGCTCATATGTCCCATCTGCAACGAGGACATGGTGACCCTCCTACAACTCAACCGGTACTGCGCTACGCTCGTCTAATAAGTTGCTCCCGCTGACCCTTACCAGACATCTCGATGACACCCATCAGAATCTGGTGGAAGAGGAGCAGGATGAGGTCAAGAACTGGTTCGAAGCGCAGATGAAGAAGGCAAAACGGTTCCAGCCACTTGCCGTACTCAATCAGAAACTAAAAGGGCTCGATGTTTTCGAATCCAACGATCACCCCTCCTCGATACCGTCCTCATCCCACAACTCTGGAGGCGCCGTCCACGAACCCCCTATACACCGCCGCGATCCCGACGAAGAAGTTACGCGATCGCACTGGCAAAGGCCGGGATACCGCGATGTCTGCGCCGACCCAATGTGTGCTCGACCGCTCGTATCTGGGACGCAGCTAGGCTTAGGAGGGAGCCATGTGGCCGTCAACTGCAGGAGTTGCGGTAAGCTGTTCTGCGAGGAGCATACCATGTACCAGATGAAGCTGTCGAGACAGGCCAAACATGATCCAGTCAGGGGTATATGGTGCAGGGTCTGCGAGACATGCTACAAATCAAGAGAGGGGTACAATGATTGCCGTGGATTCGAGCGAGATCACTATGCCGAGTTCCAAAAAATTAGGCGAAACAAGGTAGACCGAGATCATATGGAGCTAAGCAGGCTGGAAAAACGCCTCACCAAGCTTACCCAACTACTGGCGAATCCACCTCCGCCTGATGAGAGCAATGGGGCCGGCACTTTCTGGCCCTTATCGTCTGCGAAAGCCCAACGCAAGGCACTGGAGCAGTCCATTATAGTATGGGAAGAGGATGCAAAAGTGTCGAATTGTCCCTTCTGCCAACAAGAATTCTCAACATACACTTTCCGAAGGCACCACTGTCGGCTCTGCGGAAGAGTGGTTTGCGGCGACCCTAAAACTGCCTGTTCCTCCGAGGTTGCGTTGAATGTAGCCTCTGGGACAAATAAATCCGAAAAGGCTGCCGGGCAGTTGAGCATCGATGTTCGGATGTGCAAGGAGTGCTCGCATACTTTGTTCAGCAAAAGCGACTTTGAACGCGAACTTGCACGCAGACCTCCCGACCAGCGCGCCTACGAGAATCTAGCACAGTTCGAGAGGGGTATTCGGATGCTGCTACCGCGTTTTCAGAAATTACTCGTGGCTCTACAGGATCCGGACAAGCCTCCTACACCTCAGCAGCTTACAGAGGCCACGAAAGTCAGGAAGAGGTTGATGGACGCCTTTGGGCAATTTGATACAGCAGCCCGGCGAATACGAGACCTCCCCACGGACTCGCCTACCCAGCAGAGGCTGCAGAAGGCCGTATATCAGCAGGCATACAACTTCCTCAGCTTACATATGCTTCCTCTCCGTTCGCTACCGAAGGTGCTGAAACATGCTTCACCCCATGGCTCAAAAAGCAACGGACGTCCAGGCGGAGCACTCGCTTCCATTCAATACAATAACATTGAGACTGGCAGCATCGTCAGTAGCAGTAGCGTCGTCTCTGCGCTTGAGTCGGAAGAGAAAGAGCTGAAAGAGAGGTTGATTGTGCTCGAGGAGCAGAAGTTCATGGTTTCCCAGATGGTGGCCGATGCCACGAAGCACCGAAGGTTCGACGAAGTAACCAGTCTGGCGCAGAACTTGGAGGACTTGAATCAGGAGATCGATCAGATCAACGGCCAACTTGGCCAACTGGACTTTGAGGGAATTTATCGCCGAAATACGGGTAGTCCCGCCCCTGGATGAAAGGCATTCGACAAGGTTTTCACGTTCCAACCCCAGGGCGATTTCACGATCGAGTGCTCAAGTCGGCCGAGTGTCGTCCGGATCCCGCACGAGTGGTGTGTAAGCAAAGTGGGATGGATGAGCGACTAACGACAAATCAACCCGCCCAGGCCGAGGGCATCAGCCTCGTTGGCCCTCTAGCGCCGAGGAGTGATGCTTACGCGGGATCAGGCGCGGATACTAGAGGGTCATGGCTCTAGGATTCAGGCACCATATTCAGAGGCCTTTTCTCAGCCATGCGAACGTCGAGTTGTGGGTGGAGAGTTGTTGTCTGTTTCCAGACGGGCAGACGTTGGAATTAGCGCTTACGCTTAATCTGCGCTAAAAGGCTTATCTACCAATGCTCCTCTTCACCCCCTCCCAAAGTCGGAGCCTTCTTACCTCAAAGAAAGCATTTCCAGGGCTTCCACTACATTCACCCAGATTAGATTACCAATCAACAATTGTCTCTCATGTCACTGAGCAACCCAGAGTCCGACGTGCTCAAATTTTGGCATGTTCGCATCTTCAAGATTTTGGGGGACTTGGGGTTACTAAGCGTCAGGATCCGAGAACATCGGCTGCATTCATCGATCAGATCCATGAACGCAAGCTCTTCTGTCGACAACATCCGGAAATGTTTCTTTGAACGCATTCATTATAACGCCGTTCTTTGTTTGCAACACCCATGTCGTGCAGCTTCGAGTTTCTTTAATCGCGCACCCGCGAACATGACTCTTGACCCCGCCCGCAGACTAGTGCTATCATCATAGCGTGCTTATGATGTCGTTACTCCGTACAGCCTCCTCTCCTCCTATGACATGGCGACGTTGGGATGCCATAAGCACGATGGCTGTTGGGGACACTCCCAGTGACGCCCCGACGCTCCGTGGAACCATGCTACCTATAAAGTAGCGCGGCGTCCCAGGGCTGAGGTGAAAGATCGGTGATCGGAACATGCTTCGAACCAGTTGGTAATCAGGCGTAACAGCCTCACAGCTGCATTAAATGCCTCGGGCGCCTCGTCGTCGCCTCCAACTGGGACTGGAGTGTATGCCCTCTGCATACTCTTCGAAGCCTGGCAGTTGCGAGTTCGCCAGTACTCCTTCCCAAGCTCGATTCCGGCGTACTTCAGTCCATTGGGCTCTATCCAACTCTCACCGTCGTCACTGACATCTATCTTTTGAACATCGGAGATGATGTTAATCTTGATATCACTACTAATATTCCTCCCCACCCTCCTTTATATCCTTCCTCGATTCCTCGCCCTCTACGACACCCTCCGTGAGCACCCCCAACCGCCCACCCCCGGAAGCCTCCTCTCCCACATCCGATACCACCTGCACAAGGGCTACTTCCGCTACCTCCTCGACGGCCCCGGCTACGTCCTCGAGCGATCCGAACGCCTCATCTTCGACACCTTTGTCCTCGTCCTCCTAACCGCAATCGGGTACGGCGCCTTCCTGGCCTTCAAAACATTATTTGGGGCCCTCGCGCACGTCGCGTTGGATACCTGGATCCAATCGGGCGTGTCGGTGGATCTGTGGAGACGAATGGGAAAGAAGGCGTGTCGGACGCATATCCAGAATCCAGGCGCGGACAATGCGAGCGTCGAGATCTGTCGCGCTGGTGGTACGATGGCGACGGGGAGGTGGATTGCGGAGGTGAGGAATGAGATTGCGGCTGGCAGCGGTGCTGGTGGTGGTGGTGCGGGAGGGTGCAGCCCTTTTGCTATTGCTTAGGTGGTGGTGGTCGTGGATTTGGTATGGGATCTATTTGCGAATGAAGAGCCGTGGAGGATTTTGCGTGGAGGACGACAAGGTTGCTCGCCGCAGCCGCAGGCACAGACGCAGACGCAGACGCACCGAGAGGAAGAAGATGATGCTCATGGCGGCACGTCTTGTATAAACACTCGACGCGAGGATTGCGAACGAGAGGAATCAAGTAATCCGGTCTGCAGTCGTGCGCAGGTCGTGAGGGACCCCAGCTTGGGTTGTCTGATCCTGCTGTGTATCTGCGAGGTGGGACGGAGGAGTGTGGAGTGGTGCATCGTACGGACTAGATGGATCTTTGATGAACTTCGCGAGATGATTCCAAAGCCTCGAATGTCGATTCGGTGGACGCGGTTGTCGAGAGTTCTCCGATTGCCGACGCCTATGGACGTTGATGCCCAACAAGAGTGGGATGTGTGATTTGTGATGGTCGGGGTGAGCGAGTGGGGGCTTCATGACGGGTGCTGAAGTCGAGGGAGGAGACGTTAGGGCTGGTGTATTGTTCCAACGTCTTGTTTCAAAAACGTATCTATGTCTATGCACATGGGACGGGTAATGCGGATTCTAGGTCGTTTTGCGGGTTCGGATGTGGAACTAGGGTGTTGACTCGTAGCTATCATTATGCCGGAAGAACGCTGTGGGAGCACCTTAGTTCCTCTGATATGTATGTCTGATGGGGAGCGCAGGACTCCTTGAGTTTTCCGTTGTGATGGTTGGTGTAGATTCCGTGGCTAGAGAGGAGTATCTCGAATTGTGTTTTGTGGGTGCCGGAAGGGAGGGTAGGAGAGGGTTGTGGTAACGTCTCCTCCTTTGAGACTTGGCCCTCGTTCAATAATAGATGGCTTCAAGAGCATTCCAGGCCACCATACTGTGGTACACAGCATACATTGGTATTTCCAATCAGATATCGCTCATCAGTCACTGGTAATCGCTCGAGCCTGCCCTAGGGGTAATGTTCACTTCTGCTCGGATTGTCGAACGCGGAGGCCGATCCACTATGATGTCCGTCATCTCGAGGGTGTTTTCGATCATTCCCACTTGGCGAAGTGGGACATGAGGTAATAGATATATTTTTTTAAGACAGTTACTGAAAATAACTCGGTCGTTGCAAATCACTGTGTGTCGTGTCCTTGCAGACCCCTGGAAATTTGTCTGCGCTACATGGGAGCACTACAGGGCGAATCTCCAAAAGGAACGACCGTCAGCGGGAAAGTTTGAATCGTTTCACATATGAGTACAACGGTTTCCAAACTACGCACGGTATAAAACATCGCACACCACCGCACTCTGTCGTCCACAATATTCTGCACAGCCAAGACAAAAGGACATATAACTTCCAAAAGATTTTTGCAAGTAAAAACATCACCGAGTCCAGGTGCCATGAAACCCCACCCTCCGCCAGCATTGGAGAAATATCCTCAAGAACTCCAATGCACATGTCCTAACCCCTTACCGAGAGAATTTTGTATCAATCCACTCCCAACCCCTTTTTGATATCCGTAACGCCATGTCATATACTACTTTTACCCTTCTCCGCCGCAACCTTATACCACCAAACCCCAACGCCTACTCAAGACCTCTACACGCCCCCACATCACCCCCCGCACCACCACCATCAATCTAACAAGGCGCCTCCCCACACCACGGAATCTCCGCGCACGCATTCTCATAAACATGCACCTTATCCAGCGACGCCCTGATCAACTCGACGACGGGCACTGGAACGAAACCAGAGAACCTGTTCAGCCAGCATTAGCATACAATCTCTACTTGAGCATACAATCTCCACTTCAAACCCCCCCCAAAAAGAGAAATAGGAAAAGATCCACCTACCCAAAGCCCGGATACTCATGAACAATCTGGCTCCCGCTGCTCTTGACCGCCTCCATGACCGTCTTGCGCTGGCTCTCGCTCAGGTTGCTGATCTGGATGATGACGTCGCGCATTTGGGCGCCGGCGCAGTTGGTTGGGGGGTCCGGTAAGGCGCAGGATTCGGAGGCGATGGTTAGGGTGTTGAGTTGGCGGAGGGGTGAGGAGGAGGGGGAGGGGAAGGCGAGGGTCGTTGCGGTGAGGGTGAGGAGGGTTAGGAGACGCATCGTTGGAGGATGGATGCCCCGTGTGGTGCTCAGGGTTGTGTGCGGAGTTGAATTGCGCGGGCGATGTTGCGCGGGTGATGTTGCGCGGGTCTGAGAGTGCTGATATCGTAGGTGTTTGTTGTGGTGGTTGTTGTTGTTGTTGTTGTTGTTGTTGTTGTTGTTGAAGTGACGGGGAGGCAGCGTTCGAGGATATATCACTGCCCGAAGAGAATCCCGTTTGCTTGCTTGACGTAATTGACGTTACAGCCGGCTCGACACTCGGTATTGAAGTCACCAGAGGGAAAACTGGGAGAAACCCATCGAAGCCAGCGCGCGGCGCACACCCTCACCATTTATATGTCTTCCCACCTTGTCCTCCTTCCCTTCAAGACTCACCACGCCATGGCTGCAAGCGCCACGGTTCTATTTTCAATCCCTCAAGCCTACCCACCAAGGGATTAGCCAAGCATCTTGCACTCGTCCATCCAACCACTTCGCTCTCCAAGCACACAAACCGCGGATACCAAGCGCAGCCCAGAGAAAACCCCTTCATCTCGCCACCTAATCAGTTCCATGAACCCGTGTCTCCCTAGCAAGGTTAATCAAGATTCGTGTGCGCTGTTGTATAGCGCTTCGGGGTCGCCCAGGCGAAGTAAATTGAGCAAAGAAAGAATTGCTGCAATCGGCAATTTATTAGATATACTGAGGAAGGAGAGAGAGGATATATAAAATGTGAGAAATGGGGCGTAGATTAATATTATCCGGCTTCTAGAAGCTTTGGGAGAAGGTAGGATCCCCTGTCAATTCTCTAGGCGTCGGCGAGGTTGATTGGTTCAGAAATTATTGTACCTGGTGTTCCAAGGTTGGTATGCCGGTGGACTTGGCCGTGGTGGTGGTGGGATTGGCGGGGGGAGATGTGGGGCGATAATATAAGTGAACTGGATGCTGGGGTTACTTAGACCTAGGAGATGCGAATCGCGATTGTACTGTACTACATGCAGTATTATGGTTCGTGGGAATTCCATAACTATGCAACAGATTCCGCCGTTTGCAACTCTACCCCACGGCGTCGACAGCCCCAAGAAGGCCATTTGAAGCTCAATTGAACGATCCTCCACACTTTAGTCTACCAGCATACCTACGATTCACATCCTCCACGCCACAACAACCCCTGTACTGTGGTAAACGCAACGTAGACCAAAACACGCCGTCCCAATGGTACTACTGCACCCCAGAAATTAAAAAAAAAAAAAAATGCAAACACCCGCAGTCAATTTGGCAAGTTGTACCACATGTCAAGGGAAAAAAAAAAAAAAAAAAAGAAAGAAAGAATCATTGTGCAGACAGAGAGCAGCACACGAGGGAAACTAGGTCCCGTGTCCCGGTTCTTCATGACATGCAGGTGCTGATCGAACTGGGCAAACTGGCTCAGTGGCGTTCGGAAGGAGAATTACGGTGGTAGCGTTTGTGAATTATGTTGCCGCTGGGATATCAGACCTTCGCATGAACTATGCTTGTCTTGAATGCATGTCGATTTATTATGCACTGCAAGCGGGCAGGTGGAAGCAGTTCGTTTTAGGCATATGCATCTCCCTAATGCCCCAGTCGGTCCAGAACACATCATGGTAAAGATGTGGAGAGGATGAGTGAAGAGGATTACAGTGAAGCTCGCTACAGGAAAGGATGCGGGAGTGAGTGCTTGCCTACCAAAATTTTTGCATGAGAATCCTGCAGACATCAACAAGCTGTTCCGCCAGCTCAATGAGCCTTTTTCACAAGTTAGCTAGACGGGGGGGGACGGGATGGGGAAGCACAGTTGAAGTGTGGGGTGCGAGCCGTGGCGCGCGCCGGTACACGCTGGTGATCAAACGATAGATGAAAGAGAGCTGGGAGAACAATCGCCTAGTTGCCCTATACGATGAGGGGAGAGATTCTACACACGAAATCGACAGGTTGGGGATTCGAATGAGCAGTAACTCCGGACTGAATTTCACGAGGCCTCTGCGCCAAGGAAAACTAAGAATAGGACGCATGTGAAGGCGTTAGACAAACAAGTCAGAATTCCAGAGCAGTTAGTCGTAGAACTACATATCTCAGCCCCGTAGACTAGTTATGGCAAGCAAATAGAAGGTTCGGACACCCCCGCAGTTGACATCATACCCAATCGTCCCTGCCATAGATATGCCACGTCTAATGCGGGTGGCTTTAATGGCTTCACAGTTCTGAAGCAGTTTGCATTTGGCCCTTACTAGTATCCTTAAAGCTGTAACCGGAGTCGGCAAATGTTCAGCATCCTAACTCCTCTCCGGGCTGGCGTGACCAGAGAGCGGAGATACCCTATGTAGTTGAATCAGGAAGATTGCTTGGCTGGAATTCTCCGGAATTCAACTAATGTATGGCTCTAGACGGTAGGTACGTTTGAGGAGTGTGGAGATGAACACTGGTTGGGTATCACATGTCGCAGGATGATATCGCTACCTTCGTTGGTCGAGGGGAACCAGCTGAAAGCGCAAGGGCCAGTCAATATTCTATTTAAGAGAGGCCAAATTTACTTTTAACAGAACCAGAGATGTCAATTCGTCGCACACTTTCTTACGCTATTCCCAGGGTTCCGACACAAGGCTGTCATCACTTGACCTATACTCTAGGGTACCGTTACATGGCAAGCTCCTCTCTGAATACCACCATGTGTGATCACCACCTCTCTGGCGGTGTAAGACCCCTGGAAAGCAATCATATCAACCGCCATGCTAAACTCTTACCGCAGTGCTGCCACTACGTGCCCGCCTATGTTCTCGAGCACATAATTGAGTCTGAAGCTGCTCCGAGTGCAGTGCGTAAGGCTGCTCGGCGTACTCTCACCGCCGACGAGCAATTCCGCGACCAGCGCGTACGGATTCTTCGTGCCGCTGAACCACCCAGTGGTCCCGGCGACCCAAGAGTTCCGGCTGCCCAGGCCCCCATTGTGAGCTCAGGATTTGTGCCGCCCTACGTTCTCCAGCATGTCGCCGAGAGTGAAGCAGCTGGCGATGAGGCTCGAGAAAGTGCCAGGGCGACTTTGAGGACAGATGCTAAGATCCGCCAACAGAGAGTCGCTCTTAGAGGTCCTGCCGCGACGGAAGAGGCCCACGAGGCTGCACCTCCTCTCCAGCTGAAGCGCCAGATTTACGACGCGAAAAATACCGGCGACCTCCTTAGTGAACTTGCTCGTAAGGAAGGTGATATCCGGACTGAGGACAGGCAGGTAAACAACGCCTATGACGCCATCGGCATTACTCTCAAATTCTTTCATACCGCGTTTGGGCGAAACTCTATCGATGACAAGGGCCGCAGTATTGTGGCCACTGTTCACTACAATGAAGAACGGGATAACACACTTGGCTATAATAACGCCATGTGGAATGGCCAGCAATGTGCTTTTGGGGACGGCGATGGCATCGTTTTCGATCATTTCCCCGATTCCCTCGATGTCGTGGCACACGAACTGACACACGGCGTCACTCAATATACCGCTGGGCTCGAATACGAGAAACAAGCCGGCGGCCTGAATGAGTCCATATCCGATGTCTTCGGCGCCATGGTTGAGCAATGGCACTTCAACCAGGTTGCGTCAGAGGCCGACTGGCTCACTGGCCAGAATTTGTTCCCCGTTGGCGTCAGAGGACCGGCTCTCCGCAACATGGCCCGCCCGGGAACTGCTTTCAATGATGATATCCTTGGACCGGACCGCCAGATTGCCCATTTCAGTCAGTACACGGATGATCTGAACGTCCATATAACTTCGGGCATTCCCAACCGAGCTTTCTACCTTACCGCAACCGGCTTTGGTGGATTTTCGTGGCAGCAGGCCGGAAAAATCTGGTATGAGACTTTGATATCCAAAGACAGCCGCATCCATCCGAATTGTACTTTCAAAGAGTGGGCAGATGTGACAGTTGAACAGGCGAAGAGGTTATTCGGTGTTAGTGCATCGATCATTGTCCGTAACGCTTGGGTTGCTGTTGGGGTTCTTAGCTCGACTGGCGGTGGAAGTGTCTTGTGAGAAGTCTCTCGTGATTTCAATTTTTATTGGGAGTTCTCTCTGCTTCTATGAATCCTTGTTTCTTACCCACAAAATCGCTTTTTGGCAGTGGATGTATCCCCGGTGCCCACACGATCCGCAAGCGCGTTGGATAAGCTGGTGAGGAAAGGGAATATCCAACCTCGCCTCAATGATATCGCAAATAGCCACAGCCATGGGCTGGATTGTCTCATTCATCCACCGTCACGTACATGTAATCTCGCGCCGTCAATCAGAATGTAAACGATCGGTGTAGATAACAATGGCCACACCGTTAGTTTAATAGAATAGTACACCCTGCATTTTAGGGTACGCAACAGAAAAGCTGGCCGGATCTGTTCAGACAAGTTCTCGGCAGGAAAGATGACTATGGAGCGCCGTAAGATCCGATGTATATGTGCACTCAGTGAGATATAGTATATGTTATTACTCCTTCTTATTACCTAATAAGCAGAAGAGCACCGCTCTACGGAGCAGTATGCTCAAAAAGTCATCTGGCTGTTCCCCATTGATTGTAGGGTCCAGTTGTCCCCAATGCCGATGTCCTAACCGCACTGCTTAAAGAACTTAAGAGCAGATTTTTAACATTGACACTAAAAGATACAGAATGATACCTTCTTTCCGTTCTTTTGGGGATCCAGAGTGTGTTTTAGCAAGGAACATCGCCATCACGTGAATATCACGTGCATATGCACATTTACTAGGTAGTCCATGATGTGGTTAAGAATCGGGGTCTCAGAGAGTCCATGCTGAGGGGAAAAAAGTATGAGATAATGTATCACGCCTACCTACTTGTACAAGAAATGATCGAATCCTGGATGGAGGTTGTTGGGGACAACCACTCCTGTTCTTCCCCACAAGCGGCATTTCCACCTCGGGGCATTCCGAGGTTGATCGGCGGTGTTTCCGAAGAGCAAATGGCCATGGAACCATCTTTCGAGCTGATGTGAGTGCGGACACTTTTCCTCCAGATACAACGAATAAATTTCTTCACGGATTCCAAACCATGACTATCATCATCACCGGTGCTGGCGGCTTTGTCGGCCAGATTCTCGCGGAAAAGCTCGTTGAAACTTCACCAGATACCCGCCTCATTCTCGCTGATGTCCGTCAACCACCCAATCCTACCAGCTCCCAGAATGTCAAGTCTGTCGCCGCAGACCTCACGGATTCATCTGCATGCTCTTCACTTATTGACTCCGCCTCTCCTTCTCTCGAGGCCGTCTATATCCTCCACGGCATCATGTCGAGCGGTTCCGAGGCCAATCTGGAACTCGGCCTGAAAGTAAACTTTGACAGCGTCCGCTGCCTCCTGGATACCATCTGTACAAAACAACCCGGAGCCAAAGTCATCTTTTCCTCTTCTTGCGCCGTCAATGGCCGTGCTGCGGTGCAAAACGTAGCCAACGAGACGAACATCGTACCCATGCCGGAAAGCTCCTATGGTACGCAGAAACTCATGATTGAGTACCTCATCAACGACTACTCTCGTCGTGGTCTCATTGACGGTCGCGTTGTGCGCCTGCCTACCATATTCGTCCGCGCAGGTGCGCCGACCGCCGCGGCCTCATCTTTCGTCTCCGGCATCGTTCGGGAACCTGTGCATGGCCAGGAATCCGAGCTACCTGTTGACCCGGATATTGGAATATGGCTAGCCTCTCCTAAAATCCTAGCGCACAACCTCGTGCTTGCGAAAGACATTCCAGCTGAGAAGTTTGGGCATTTCAGGACGGTGCTTCTGCCCGGATATACGGCGACCAGCCGGGAGATTTTGGATGCACTAGAGAAGGTATGTGGGAAGGAGACGAGGTCGTTGGTGAAAGAGAAAAGGGATGAGACGATTCAGCGCATTGTGTTGAGTTGGCCGGCGAGGTACGATACCAGTAGGGCAAGGGAGTTGGGTTTCAGGGAGGATGTGGGGCTTGAGCAGACGATCAGGGATTTTGTGGAGGGTGAGAAGGCGAAGTCGTAGACAGGGTGGACATTCATATTCAGAATATATGTGCAGGAATAATGGCAAAAGCAGCGCGAGCAACCCCTCGGGATCTATGGGTCCAGGCATTGGCGTCCTCCCATATAGTAAAAATAGATTCGCATACAGTAAGTCACAGCCTGAGCCTGGCTCTATGACAGTGTATCACATTCTTTCCGAGGAATGCCTTTGGCACAATTGACCAATTGTGAGCGTCATTCATCGATTGGACTGAGCCTCCAGAGGCCCAGATGGGCCGGGCCGAGTGTGGACGCAGGAGCGCGTGTGCAATGCAGATACTGTGTTACGTCAATGTCAGGGGACACGGTGTATAGCCCCTCATATCGTTATGTGTGATGAAGGGCTGGACGGCGCCAGTGGTCGCGGAGTGATTACCAGGTAACAACTAGTTCCTTTTCTTGTTTACCAGGTTACTGGCGTCCTGACGTCAAATCAATCTATGCTCGATCAGTCACAGAGTTGGAGGGTGTCCCCTCGCCTAGGGGGCCTACCAATTTCCTGCTCACCAAAGCCGGGATCCAGACTTTCAGTGATTACTCTGCAATTTTCTCAGGCTCGATGTACACAAAGACCGTTACTTGTACCTGTCCGATGCACACATGTTGATCAAGTTCTCCGGCGTCGCGGTCGGCGTTTAGGACGGAGTATAGGACATCGTCCATAACGGTCCGGATCCATCTACATCTGCACTTGAGCATTTCGTATTGCACTGACAGTCCACTTCGAACAAAGTCCTCTGCTGATCTATTCAAATCTTCAATCCTCGATGTTATAGTGTGATAGGCCCCAGTTCCCATTCCCATCCATTCCATCCCTTCAACCACTTACCACTTATCAGCGCGACTTCGGCGTTTGTGCGCCCTCTCAATCATGGGCTGGCGCTTCTGTGATGACTCAAACCATAATTCAGTTTACTTGACCCGGAATTGTCGCGGCCGATACACCTGAGCCTCTTTGTTCGCATGCGTGTAATCTACGTTGTCATAGTCTTTCTTTGACATCGATTGAATCACGATCGTGGGTTCGGGCAATTCTCCAAGTCCCCATTCATTCTGCGCCCCATTTATCCACTCTCTCCACGGAACAGCAATGTCGCGCATGTTGAGAAAGTTTTGATGGTTATCTTAAAGGTCAACGCGCTCAGTTCCCAAGGTTGCTGCCCGATAGCTGTGTATTCCGGATCTGGAAAACTAGTTGCGAATCTGGTCGTTGTTGCACAGATCTGGGTAAGCGGGCACCCAATGAGGCTGTTGTACTTTCACGTGGCCCATACGGTTTTAGCTGAGGCCGTTCCTGGGCCTTCTTCCCAAGTCTTGGAATGTTTATTTGAGCACTCCGGTCCCTGTCGCCAATAATGGATACATGTACGTTGTGTTATAACGGTTCCTCGGCAGTCGCGGCATCTTGAATTTAGGCTCTTGAAGCATCCTTTCCGGCGGATATGATCTTTATATTCATCGAAGCTTCTGATGTATGCAGAGAAAGGTTGGCGGGGGTGCCCCACCTGGTCGTTGGAATACGGGTGAACGATATGCCACTGCCGTTCCTGCAGTTCACAACCATGGTTCAAACGGTCGGGGTGCGTGAGATCTGATCTGCGACGGAGCCTCCTCGTGCGAAAACCCCACAACTGTTTACTTACACAGTAGAGTTAGAGACCTTCGAAAGAGTCAAAGTCGGATAACTTCAAATCGAAGGGTAGAATTTCGTCACGGCATGTTGTAGGCATCCTTCCCAACCCACTTTCGATTTCACCATGGGCCCCACCAGTACGACCCCATGTCCTCCGGTAGACCTTCCATATTAACAATAACGCGGTGATGCGGCTTTGCTCAGTGTAACCGCAAATATACGGGTGAAGATATATTCTCTCCAGGATTTTATTCGTCACCAGTTTGTGCCGAGCACCGTGGAATAGCTTCCAAGCCACGGTAAACAGTCACGTCCCAGGACTTATATGTGAGGTAGCACGGCGTTCCATTCATGATTGCGGTGCATTGAAAGACTCTCTCCGTCCGTACTGGATTTTTTGATCCATTGATGATACCTGTTTAATAGCAGCTTCATTCCCTCCAGCTTCTCCGTCCCCGAGGAGTCCGTGTACCAACAGTGACCATGAGGTGGACTCGCATCGGCCTAGCAGCTTCTATAAGCTTCTGCGGAGCCTCCGCCGCCCTCAATGGCAATGTCGAAGCCAAATTGAGCCATTTGGCAGGCCCACACGAAGTGCGTCAACCAAACCTTCAGGCACTAGCGAAGCGCAATGCGACCACACCAATGTTGAACGTCCTATCGCGGTTCCTCAATCGCCGCCAGGCCGGTCGCTGCGGTGAGGAGGGAGGCGGAGCTCGCTGCCCGAATAATGAATGTTGCTCATCGTATGGGTGGTGCGGCGATGCGTTCGAACGCATGTCTCCCCGGTCCTGTGGAATTGGCGTTGGAATGGGCTAACTGAGTCGCAGACTGCGGTGAAATCGTGGGCTGCCAGCCGCAATACGGTCGTTGCGGAGATGCCCCGATAG
The DNA here is from genome assembly GCF_010094085.1 of Westerdykella ornata. NCBI lineage: Eukaryota > Fungi > Ascomycota > Dothideomycetes > Pleosporales > Sporormiaceae > Westerdykella > Westerdykella ornata. Next base: position 125,401 of record NW_022986895.1, read on the forward strand.
TCACTTCCACGCCCATTCCCTCCTCCACTCCTGCACCGAGTTCATCGTCAACGCCGGTTGTCCCGTCCAGCACGTCGTCTTCATCCACGCCACCACTCCCCTCTGGTACTCTCATCATTTCGCCCAACGGGCAGTGCGGCAATGTGACGACCTGTGCCGGATCCGGGTTCGGAGACTGCTGCAGTGAATGGTACTTCTGCGGCTCGAGTTCAGCTTATTGCGGCACAGGATGTCGCTCCGCTTTTGGTAGATGCGGCGGTGTCCAGCCTTCGCTGTCTTCTTCCCAACCGCCGATCCCAAGTTCGTCGACATCGTCGACCCGCCCGCCGACCTCTTCTCCATCGCCTACGCCATCGTCCAGCTCCACGTCGTCGTCCTCCTCGAGAACTTCGTCCAGTTCTTCTGCACGACCCACGCCGACGGTGCCGGTTAGCACAGATGGACGCTGTGGTTCCGGTATCTCCTGCACTGGCTCGACCTTCGGGAGGTGTTGTTCAGACTATGGGTGGTGTGGCAACGAGATAGAATACTGTAGCGTTAACTGGGGATGCCAGCCCCAGTGGGGCGAGTGCGGCGTGCAATGAGAAATGCGGATATGAGCATAGAATGTGGCTAGATGAGGCGGTTGTTCAGTTTTTGGTGTATATACTTTCCCCTTTTGACATAGAGGGCCGCCTCCGTGGCAGAGAGACCGTGATGCGCACTTGTGCATGAATTCACGGGTGCACACGCTGCGAGTTAGCAAGATTAAACATCGCCTAAGAGTACATAGTGAAGTGACAAAGTCGGTCAAGACTGTAATTGTGCGTCTCAATGATATATCGGTGCAGCCTCTAGTTTCACAACTCTGTGACGATGCCGTCAAAACCGTAGACACTGAGTTTACAGGGGGGTTTGAGAGACACGTTCTGGAAGGGAGGGAGAGTGGCGGAGGCTGCGAAGGGGCTGGCGGATGGGGTGGATGAGGTTGTTTGCACACTTGGATGAAATGAGAAGGGGGCGCCGATGTGGAGGGAGACAGCGGTGGGTTTGGGGAGGTTCGCTGGGGAGGATGGAGGATGATGTACCTGTCTCATTGTTAGCATCATGTGGGTGTATCCGAGAAACGGTGGGGATTCTGATATAAGGATCCAGGTAGCAATATGGGATACCTCAATGAGACAATCCCCAACCCTCAGTGGAGGACGCTTCTACTCTGGACATGTTCTCGAGATCCATGGGTTTCGCCAACCATCCTCTTCCTCCAGTCCTTTTCGCATTTTTCAGCTAGAAAGAATTCGTGTCCACGACTCATCATGCTGCTTCCAGCCTTCATAGTCGTCGTGTCCATGCGAGCCGTAATAGCAGACGCAGTCCCCATAGTCGCGTTAACCACCACTGTAGCCGTAACTTTCACGTCACATCCGTGATCACCGTCGACCTACGAGTGTCCAACTAACCAGGAGATCGATATAACGATAGCGCCCGTCACTCACTCTCCCTCTCAACAGCATCATAATAACACAAAAGATACACCCGTCTAACATCCACCCCATCCAACACCCCATGAAACTTCAAGTGCCCAAACCGCTCACCCGCATCGCTACCCAGCGGCCCGAACCGCACCCCACCCAGCACGCCATGAAAGAATCCCGGCGTGCGACTCGACGACGTAAACTCAAACGTCCTGACATCGTCCTTGCATCCTGCTTGCGGCACAAAGCACGCCGGGAAATGCCGTTGTCCAGTTCCGCAAGCCTGGTCAGTGTCGATGAAGATGTCGATCCTAGACACGACCACGTCTCGCCGGCTAGTGATGAAAGGAAACGTGCGCTTGCTGAACTCGAGCGGGAAGCATCGATGGCCGTGATGTTTTCCCTTCTTCCCCTTCTGCTTCTGACCCCTGACATGGACAGGCCTCTGCATTGCCCCTCTACCCGTCCCTACCTCACGCCCAAACGCCGCCCTCCATTCATTCGGAAACTCGGATCTGACATCAAAGAACCGCACGCCATCACCCGGCAAGCGTCTCCACGCCGCACGATCCGCGACTTCGCGCAGGGCCGGCCCGCCCTCGGCAGCCGTGTAGTTGAGCTGGAGAATCAGGTCCGTCACCGAGTCGAGATCAAACGCGTTGTTGCGCAGCGGCAGCTCGACGCGCCAGCGGCTGGCTACCGCGCCGGCGAACTCGAAGGGCGCGCGGCGCACCTCGTCGCGGAAGGAGAGCTCGAAGAGGCCTGAATCGTTTTGTGCAGTGGAGGTTGCGATGGCCTCGGAGGAGAGGAAGTCACGGTGGAGGGTGGATGGGTCGGTGTATGCGCTTGTGCAGATCTGCTCTGCGGCGCACGACTGTGATGCAAACGGATTCATTCCGTCTTTGCATGCCGTGAGTTTCGAAGCAGCCTTTATACATGATGGCTTATTGAACTTGTTGCAGCAGCATTTCGCAGCGGTAGGCAGCGTGGGGTACAGGCGTGTCGCGCTGCTTAGAAGCTGCAGGCGACAGTGCACTCCCACAAACGGCCCTACGACGCAGGGAATGGTGATGGAGACATTCTTGATGCGTCGCAGATAGTGGCCCGGGTGGTCGAGATCGAACATCCACTCGGGGATCTCAAACTCGCACCAGCCCACCGTCTTCAGCTGGAGGAAGGCAAGAGGGAAGTGCAAGCGCAGAGACAGGCGCTTGGTGAGTTCGTAGTCGCGAGGGCCGGACTCGCGCAGATACATGCGGTCGAGCGTGCGCAGTGCGTATTCGAGCTTCTCTCCCGCCATGAGTCCTGAATGCAAATTGTCCCATCCCGCCGGTCCGAGTTCTGGAGGCAAGGCACTTGCAGCCAGGTCGCCCAAGTCGCGTCGTTCGTGCCGCAGCGCCGCCTCGGCTTCCTTGACCGTCTGCCATGCGAGGTCAAAGGTGCGCCGGTACAGCGTCGCCGTCTCCTGCTGCAAGAACAGGTAGAGATCTTGCTTGGACATCTTGTCGTTTAGGAACGCGTCCACTTCGGCTGAGTTTTCAATTTGTATCTGGTGGTTGTTCAGCTCCCGCAGCGAAATGTCGCGTCTCCGCTGCGAGGCCAGCTGCTGCCTCTTGATCTGAGCAATCTCAATCGTGACGACGTCGACCTGGTGCTGCCACTCTTCTGCACGCCGGTCCCAGCCGCCTTGGGTGCTGCCCACGCTGGCCGTCGTGTTGGCTACGTCGGCAACGACGTTGAGGATGCGAGCGGCCGCCTGGAACACTTCGGCCAGCTTCGAACCCAGCGGGAGCTGGTTGATGGCTACGGGACTGCCCGCGACACCAGCGCCTCCCACGGTGAAGTCTGGGATGAACGACATGCCTTGGCCTATGCCTTCGGAGATGTTGCCCCCCATGCGCGTTTGCATTCCCATGGCAGTGCCAGACAGGTAGGCATTCTCGCCCGCATTGAGGCCGTTCTTGAGCAGTTGTTGGTAGTATCGCAGCCGCGTCTGCGCGCCCTGCATCTGCTGCTCCAGAGTTTGCACTAGCCAGTCGGACTCGCGGTACGCGTTCTGCTTGGTCCCGAGAATCAGATCGTTCATCTGGCGCTCATGGGCCTGGCGTAGGGATGCTAGATGCTCCGCGTCGCCCTTCTCAATGGCAACCAGGAGGGACTGACCGAGGGCTTTGACTGCATTGACGAGATCGAGAGCTTTGGCTAGAAGGAATGTGAACTTGTATGGAAGGCGGCACTCTGCTTGACCTATCCCGCACCCACACGAGTCCCGGGAGCTGTCAATCAGGCCCTTTGCACCTTGCTTACACGTCGGATGCATATCCAGCTTGTTAGCGTCTACGCAACGTTGGATCAGGTCTCTCTTGTGGTATGCGAGCTCGTACAACTGGAGCAGCTTGGGGTTTAGTGGCGCCGCACCGGGTACGAACTGTGAGACTGTGCCATACTTGCTATCCCCTTCCGTACTTATATTGGAATCAAGTGTCGATAGTCTGGGAACCGGGATCACGGTGGTCTTTCCATGAATCCTGGAAGGCTTGGGACCCAGAAGCCTGATGGCCTCGTTGAACAGCACCAGGGCCCGCTTCCTCGATTCAAAAGTGTTTTTGCAATGGAGAGCATCACCCCATTCGAGCAAGATCTGCAGATACTCCAATACAACCGCTCGAGCCCGTGATATGCCGATTTGGACAGGACTGGTGGGGCAGCAAGGACCATCCACATATGCGGCGACACGTCGTTCACTCATGACTTCGACACCCATCAGCGTCATATGGCCAGGGTTTCCAGCAGTACTCCTTGCGAAAAGGGCAAGTTGACGACACTGCGCCCAAGTATTCTCGCGCTCCAGCGGGTTGAACGCAGCCTTGCACCACGCTAGCGCTTCTTCAAACCTGCACTGCGCACGCAATGCTCCCGCAACCGCGAGCGCCGAGCCAAAGGAAGATGTTGGGAAGATTGGCGCACCGGGGCTAAAGTACGCAAAGAACGGGAAAGCAGTCAGCGGTGCAGGAACGGGAGTAGTGGGAAGCGCGTCTTCGATGGTTTGCGGCAGCGCGACCGCTGCGTTCGTCGCAATGTCGTAGCGGAATTGCCGGTTGGCACTGCCAAAGAGAGTGAAGAAGAGGGAGTCTGATCGTCGGCCGTTGAACGCAAGGCTGGGTGACTCGGAGCGTGGATCGTACGGTTGGCCTTCTGAGGACCTACCGGGTGGCGAGAATTCTCGATAATGGATGCGAGTCCAGTGGAGATGAACGAGATGCTGTTTTGGCCAGTGAAGCAGTTTCGGCAGAGTTTCGTCGCGCTCCCAGTCTGTGGTGGGATCGGGCGGGACAACGCCCAGGTTTGCGTCCTGAATGGCGTTTTCGTCGTTGAAATACTCGCCCTTTTCGAGCCAGAAGTAGTACTCGTCCATTACCGGCGCGTGCGACTTCCCACAGTGGCACGAGGTTTCAACGAACGGAGACTCTTCGTCTCGTGACGCCCACATTGCTGGAGGTACAGAAGCGGCTGCTACGCGGATGAAGGTAGTCCCTAGGCGAACCGCGGCTTGGAACCACATAGGGATCTTGACTTGGTCATCTGGCGCCGGTAACAGGGCGTGAAGGCCTACAGGGCTGTCTCTGTCGCCATCTTCTGCAGGACGGTCATTATCGGTGGGTTTCTTCGCCACTCCCGGACTTGACGACAGCCAGGAGCGCTGAGCCGATCTTGCTGGAGTCCCCAGGATTCCGATGCCTTGATCAACAGAGTTAGTCTGTCGGTTTGTCACAAGAAACTCCGCTGCTTGTGCTGGAGACAGCCCGCAGCCCTTTGGAAGCGATGCACTCCCAGTCAAAGAGAATGGCGGCGACGCTTTGGGTACCGCTAAACTGTGCACGTCCAAGTTGTGCTCGAGGAATGTGAAAGCTTCTGAGTCCTTTGCTACCCTGAGCTCTTCCCACTGGATCCAGTTCTCGCTGTAATACACACGGCGGGCGAATTGCTCGAACTGTTCGAAGGACGCAATGACGCTATCCCACTGTTTAGTGAACTCGGGTGGTAAACGAAACTTCGTCTCCAGCCCGAGCTGCAGCCGCTGTACGAGCATCTGAACTGAGGAGATTGCCTCGTCAACCCGATTTGCGGTTTCGCAAAGCCCTACGTCAATCTGCTGAAGCAGCAAAGCTGAGAGGTCTTGTGCATTCTTTGCTGTTTCCGTGTCTGGCTGAAAGGAGAGCTGTACTCGATCTAGTCCGCAGAGGTATGCAACGAGTCCTTTGTTGGCGCGGACTCTCAAACCATCGTTCAACGTCTTGACAGCGTCGTAATCCGGGTTATCATCTCGGTCGACCAGGAAACTCTTTGTGACAAACCACATCAGATTCTGTTTCCCTGTTCGGCCCAAGTCAGGATCCTGCCCATCAACCGCCTCGCTCGGTGCTGTCGCGGCCCACAACGCCGGACGCGCCTGCGCGAAGCTCTTGCTGTGCAAGGCGCCCTGCATCCTCTGCACAGCCTTCCAGGCGCGCCAGATGCGAATGGCCCACCGCTCATCTTCGAGATGGGTGCTCTGCACGGTGAAGTTCTCGAAGTAGTTGCGTACGAGCGATGCGAGGCTCAGTTCGACACCTAACAACCGGAGAAGAGTTGCCGGGTCGCGTGGCGCTTGGGTGGCGGCTTCGTAGAATAGGCGCCAGACGGGGCCGTTGCAGGTGTCGGCTTCGTCGACCCAGCGAGCGAGGCGTCGGTAGTCGAATATTCGCTCCCACCAATCGAAGAGGGCCGAACTGCGCTGGGCGGACGGGTCGGAGCGGTCATCATCGTCTCTGGTGGGAGTGCAGTATGCATCTCCGACGGGAAGGAAGTTGAAGTCGAGGTTGGCACGATGGATGACATATGTTGTGGAAGGCTGTGCCTCTGCCTCCCTGGACGACTCATCTTGTCCCACGTAGTAACTCACGCCCTGAAAGTTCAAGGGATGGTCCAGAATGAATCCGAGTTCCGACTCGCTTTGACAACAGTCCAGAGGCTCGGCAGATAGACCGAATCGATAGGTGAAAAGGAGAGCCTTAAATGCTCTTTGATAGGTGCGGCGTATATCACGGAAGGTGCTAATGTACTGTTCCGATAAAAATCTATCCATATTACTGTCCGCCTCCTCGTTTTGGAGGTTCAACGGAGAGTCCTTGGATTTAATGAACAGCTTGTCGATGGGAATGTTAACGAGCACATCCTCTGTGTCCGGTCCACAGTAACGGACGCTGAAGCCGGTATGAGTGTGATCTTGCGGCTCGTCTTGAGCATAATCCGGCTCTGGCTGCTCGAGCTGCACCTCAATATCATATGCCCCACGCGAAAGACAAACCGAAATGACATCTCTATGTTTTGCAGATGGGTTGTGCTCTGCGACCGTCCACGATTTCCGGCCCCGGTGGATCCTGACGTGCCAATTTGCTTCATCGCAGCTCTCGCCATCGCTGGCTTCACTGTGGCAGTGGAGTCCGAACGTCGGCCTATGTACGGCGAACTTGTAGTGTCCGCCCTTCTCAATGAGCAGGATGCCTTTCCATGTAACGCTAAACGGCTGGGCCCCACCGAGCTGTTTTGCTGTGTCATCGTCCAGAGCCAATCCATTCCGGAACGTGACGTTAAGCTGCTGCTCCGCGGTTGTGACGAGATCGAGTGCAGGAATGACCGTGGGTACAGGTACGTTGCTCTCATCCAAAAAGCATCCAAAGGCAGACATTGGTCCGCGGATTTCTTTCCACACGGTCTTCGCAGAACCCTTAGTTTTAAACTCGCCGAGGATACCGGTACCTGTTAATCCCAAGAGCGCGGAGAAGGCACTCCCGCAGAAACCGGGTTCCCACATGAATTCATCCCTTGAGGGCGCTGAACCAGAGTCTCGCTCCCACGGCAGCTCCTGTGGGTTGTTCTCGTCGGCGATAAGACGTTTGATGACCTCCCACGCAACAGCTCTTCTTGCGCGTGCATCGCAATCGTTATCATCGGTATTGTGTCCATGGCAGTCGCATCCGAGACAGTTCCCGGTGACGTGCTCAACATGCTCCATCAGGTGTTCCGCTTCGATTTCACACCGTCGATGAAATAGCGCAAAACATTTCTGGAAGTAACTGAACCTCTTCTTCTCGCATGGTTCCTGGACCAAGGCGTCTATTGCGTGTGCCAGATTTCCGAAAATGGATGTAAAAGGCGCAAGCATCCGCCTCGGCGCGAAATACAGCTCCCTGACCGCATCAATCTCGCTCTGGCCGCCACTCCCGGCGCTGTTAAGTTGACGGGTGTGTGCCAGCTTATCAATCACATCTTTGTCTCGAAGTGGTAGTTCGATCCAGAGCTCCGACGTTGATGTACTGTAGTGGAACGGCCCACAGCGGTCGGCTTCCCACATCAGTGGGTTGGTATCCTTGGGATTTAATGGCGTCCTGAACTGTCTCCTTACCCGCGGAATCGTGCTTTCAAAAGAGTCTAAGACGTGTGGGAAGAAGTGTTCCGCAAAGGCAGTAAGGGCATCGACGGTAGTTGGATTGTCGGACTGGATGAGTCCGAAATCCCCTCTCAGGCTGTGCTCGATCTTTCGCCACGACCAACGATCGACTTGTTCATCGTCGACGCATGCCTCTAGAAGTTTCTTTCGTAGCTGCCACAACCCATAGGTGTTTTCATCCTCGGGCACATTGAGGGGATCATCTTTCGATTCGTCCTCTTCGGTGTACGGGAACGGATCGTCACCCTGGAGATGTTGATCGTTTGTGAAGAGAAACAGCATCTCGCCAACGGTGAACGGTGATGCATAGATCTTGGTCAATACTTCGGCAAACCGTAAGGTGCACGTCGGTTTGGCATGCCATGGCACGTCGTCCGTAAAGCCTGCCAGCTTGGCAAGGGCAGAAAGATGTTCCTCCACCACCTTGTTGAATTGTGCCGTGCGGGGGACACAGTTGTGCTTTTGTTGAGCACAGGATGCTATTCCCTCAACAAACAATTGCACGGCATGTCTAGCCTGTCTCGATTTCAATGAAGGATCGGCCCAGAGTGCGAGGAGTGGCACGACCCTGCGAGTCTCTCCATGTTCGTGATCCGAAGAGTATTTGCTGGGCTCTTCCTCCCAAAGAGGTAGGCAAAACTCGTCGGAGAGAATGAGCAGCGCAATCAGCTGGCGGATAAAGTCTGCGTTGACTCCGAGAGTATTGTTTTCAAAGAGCCCAAGAACGTCACAAACCGCCGCCAGGACATTCATCGACACATATCCGCAACCATACCGCAACTCGAGCTTCCGCCAGAGACGAACAAATATGAGAACCTTGTACAACGCCATCAATGCCGGACTTTGTGCAGACTCTTCGCTACTGTCTTTCCCAAACCTGATCCGGATGGACGAGAGACAGCAGGGTTCACAGACGGGAAGCCCATCTTCCAATTCTGTTTCCCCCGACTTGGGCATGACACGCATATCAACGAAGTGAGTCTTCCAGAGTTCGTAAAACTCGCAGTACGACAGACCAGTTCTTTCTAGGAACACAGGGAGGGAAGAGAGTTCATAAACCCAGACTTCACCGTCATTTGCAGGAAAACCGTAATTGATGCGGAGCTCTGACTCCGTGAGAGTGGAAATGAAAAGGTGCTGGTATTCGTACTGCGAGATGCCCAGGTATTCTATGGCAATATCGACGCGCACAGGGTATCGCCACAGGCTCGCATTGAACCCAGATGGCTCCCTGGACGGATCCAACACGAATTCTGTAATGGACCCGCGAAAGGTGTGCATCACATCGAAACGAGACTGCCCGAGAGCCGACAAGTAGGTACGATTGATGTCCAGCTCCTGGTCGTAAGGCAGAAGCGGCGAGGAGAAGTCCTGTTGGAGGATGCGATAGGTTTCTGACTGTTGATGGCGCAGGTAGGGAGAAGAGTGCTGGGGAATTGCAAGGAGCGCTTTTTCGGGATCAAGTTCGCCTTCTTTCGGACCAAACGAGAAAAGATCCCACATGCTTTGATCATCGGTGTCAAAGATTGCACCATGCAATGTGCTGCTGTCTGAGTTGACTTGTACAACGAGCGCTTCGAGGCTCTCGTTGGCCATGTCAATGAGTGGGACACATATCTCCATGTTTGCTGGGGAAACCTGGAGCGTCCCGAGCGGACCGCGTCTGCTTTGCAGGATTTCACCCAAGGTGACTTCCACAGCCGGATCAGAGGTGGCTGAGATTAGTTTGAGCGAGAGAAGAAGCCGAAGGTACATGAATGGCCCGAATGGTGAGAGATACGACGGGGGTATACAGTCTACCAGTTGACCCGGGTTGATAGGTGAAAAGGAGAAATCAGGTTCTCGCCCTATATTCGGCGTGACGGTGGACATAGGCGCTGCGATCTCATATATCTTCTCTGCAATCGACGTTCCTGAAGGAGCTTGTCGATAGGCAACGGTCCCAGCCATGGCTTCGCAGAATTGAGCTTTGGAGAGGATCGCAATGCGGTCCGCGGTGATGAACCCGCGCGCGTAGAGCGCTTCCATCAGGGAGAATTGCTCTGGGTCGGACTGTTTGTCCTGCTGCCCAAACGTCGTAATCGTATGTAAGAACGCGATGATGTGTAGCGTCTTTTTGGTCCATTTCTTCAATCTGTCATCTATGGGGAGGCTGCTCAATGTGTTGTCTATGGTATTGTCGTCAAGAGCAACCGCAAAGCTGAACCCTGGCAGAGCGTCAAAGAACATCTGGAGGACGTCACTTTGTTGGCGACCGAGCGTCGGCACGTCATTTTGACCCTGGAACCGGCTCTGGATGGTCACCTCGGTGACGGTGAAGAGCGTCCTGATGTGTTTGATGAAGGCCTCGGTTCGCTGCTTTGGCGATCCTGGCAGCGTGTAGCTGGGCAGGAGACCTGCCCGCGTTGCAGGAGTGCCATCTTCGGGGTTCTGCTTAACTGGCAGCCAAAACTTACGCCATGCTTTGTCTGACACCGCTGAAAGACCTACAACGTCGTTTATAGTCAAGTTCGTTTTGATCTCACCTTTGAGCGCCTTCTTCTCGGCGGCCACAACATCTAGCAGCAGCTCGAGGTACTGTCCTGCTCGGGTAGTACTCACGCCCACCCAAAATGATTCCAGCGAGGACGAATCTTGAGCAAAATTGAGCCAGTCTTTGACCAAGTCTTCGATGCTTGTATCTAGTTGGACAATGGTAAGGTTACCCTTGGTAGCCCCAAGAGCAGCAAGCCGACGAGCAGCTTGTTCGACGGTTAAATTCTTTAGGAATTGGTTTTCGGTATTTGTGAGTGCCGACTCCTGCTCTTTCAACACACCATTGTCCTCGGCCGCCTGCAGCGTTTTGAGGATTGATGGCTCCGCCGCTACGTACGCCGCAGTCAGGCGATCGTTCGCGTTGAGCTGGGTCGGCAGAGTGCAGCCGAGTGCATAGAAGAAGGCCGCTGGCACTCCGAACGAGACACCCTTTTCAGTCGAGGCATTATTCACACCATTCAGAAGAATGGACTTCCTTGGAAAGGGGGCGTTTGGGTTGGGCGGATGGGCCACAACATCGAACGTCAAACCCGCGGAGGATGCGTTCAGGGTGCTCCTCTCACACTCGATGGCCGCAGACGCGGCGTAGATGTAGTTTGCGAGCTGCAACGCCTCCGCGTCGTGCTGGGAGTGGTACGCTTGCAGATCCGCCTCGAACTGCTGTCGTTCTTGGTCGTCCTGCGCCTCTACTTTGGGATTTCCGTACATGTCCGCCAATGATTTTTTCTTAGGTTGCGGCAGAGGAAAGGTGACGCGATCGAAGACGAGTTCACGAGCCACCTGTAGCGCTTGCGTCGCATCTAGTGGAGTCGCTCGCTTCTCCAGCGACGTGTGGCCGTCCTTATCCTTGCTGGAATGGTCATCCTCGAGGACTTTATTCACCGCGAGGACGAGATCTGCGAACACTGGCGTCACACCGTCCCCACCGAGGTTCAAACCGGGCCGGGTCGACGACCGCTTGGGCGTGGGAGGTATAAAGAGATAACCAGCTCTCCACACCGGGTCCCCGTCTTCGACTTCATAGCTGGTCCAATCCGCTGGATTGACGGATAGCGGTTCCTGAATTTTTCTGATGGGAACATTGTATTCCAGTGGGGTGATTTTTCCCACCTGGGTGTCTCCGCGGGTCACGACGATGCGAAGGTCCAGAGACTCGAACTCGCGGCGGACTGCAGTGTTCAGCTTGACTACGATGACGGCCGTAGCAACGGACTTTGGTATTGGTTTTAATGGTAACTCTGGGGGCTCGGGTGGGGGAAAGATGATTTCCGTGTCGAAATGCTGGATGATGGCAGGTTTCAACTCTGGAGGTTTATCGTCCTGGCGGGGAACAATTTCAATAGGAACATAGTATGGATACTGGGTCGCGCCCTCGGCGACTCCAACGGGAACACCGGTCTTGCTGTCGTTGACGGTAAGGTCAAAGACCTCGATCTTGATGTTCGAGATGTCGTCGGTAAAATCTTTTGCTTCGCGCGGCTCTGTTGGAAGGAGAGTGAGAAGTATAACTTCTGTTTCTGCCATGTCGACAACTCCACGCTGCAAGGTTCCCAGGGTTTACTACTGTACGTGATGCTTGTCAGACAGTTATTGTAGAACGCGGAAAAGGCAGCACAACAGTCTTGTTTGGAGCTGTGGACATACCCTCCAGGACTGCCAGTGGTTGAGCTTTCAGCTGTATGCCAGCTGAGAGCTCCATTGAGTGTGTTCCCATGATGGAACTTCCCGCGGAGGCGGACAGACAAAAGAGCCTGGGGAGGCAGGTGAACCAGTTACGATGCTCTGTACCCGTCAATTCTACCCGATTCCAGCCACCGCCGTATTTGATTTGGTGAAGGTCGCAAAGAGGGGTATTGTGTGTGATTGGGGGTTTCGCAAGCCATGGTACAGCTGAACTGTTGTGGATGTCGTTCTGTAATTTCTTGGCGTATGAAAGCTCCGTCTTGGCCCGTGCTGAATTCTGTCCAAAAACCTAAACAGTATTATTATAGTTGAACCTATCTAGCTTTACATTACTATCTAACTTAGAAAAATACATGTTAGAAATATAAGGTTCTTTTTAAGTTAT